>NW_026779001.1:204316-289316 GCF_030144855.1 Hypanus sabinus
CCCCACCCTGCTATGCTTCCCTCCAATCACCCAACTATGATGCCCTCCTCATCCCAGCCGTTCCGGCTCCGGGTAAAAGCCCCCACTCCATCGATCCGTCGTACAGTCAGAAGAGGGGGGTGGGCGTCCATTTAGGAAACGGACGAGGAGTGGATGGTGAATCTGTGCAATCCACGGCTGTGGAGGCCTCGCTGTTGGTGATATCAAAAGCGGAGTTAGATTATTGATGAGTCAGGGCGTCGAAGGTACTGCGGGAAGACAAAAGAATGGGGTTGAGAGGGATAGTAAATCAGCCATGGTGGAGCTGACTCGATGGGCCAAATGGCCTAATTCTCCTATGTCTTATGCTCTTAATGGTCTATCAAGTTGCCTCAGATCATCCTTCTCTCCAAAGAGAAAAGGCTCAGCCCGCTCAGACTGTCTACAGGAGACATATTATCTAAGCTGAGCATTAACCTGGTAAATCTCCTCGGCACTATCTCCAAAGCCCTCATATCCTTGCGACAATGAGACACCACAGTCCAAGTGTGGTCTAGCCAGTTTTAGAGAGTGCAATACTCCTTGACTGTACCCACTGACTCATGGAAGGCCAACACACCACATCTCTTCTTAAATACCCTATCGAATTGACTAGCAACGCTGAGGGATTTACGGATAAGGACCCCAAGATCTCTCTGATCCTCGACACTGCCGAGAATACTGCCTTCAGGTTTAATCTGTACACTTTGCTGGATGGAAAACCATCTGCCAGTCCTCAGCTCAGCTCCGCATCCTGTCAATGCTCCAGTGTACCCAATGACCAATTTCTACACTGTCTACAACACCACAGCCCTTCCTGGCATCATTCAGTAACCTTCTACACTGGCCACAACACAACCAACCTTCCAGAAATCATTCAGCAACATTCTACACTGGCCACAACACCACAACCCTTCCTGGCATCATTCAGTAACCTTCTACACTGACCACAACACAACCAACCTTCCAGAAATCATTCAGCAACATTCTACACTGGCCACAACACCACAACCCTTCCTGGCATCATCCAGTAACCTTCTACACTGGCCACAACACCACCAACCTTCCTGGCATCATTCAGTAACCTTCTACACTGGCCACAACACCACAAAACTTCCTTGCATCATTCAGTAACCTTCTACACTGGCTACAATACCACCAGCCTTCCTGGCATCATTCAATTACCTTCTACACTGGCCACACCACCACCAACCTTCCTGGCATCATTCAGTAACCTTCTACACTGGCCACTACACCACCAACCTTCCTGGCATCATTCAGTAACCTTCTACACTGGCTACAATACCACCAGCCTTCCTGGCATCATTCAATAACCTTCTACACTGGCCACACCACCACCAACCTTCCTGGCATCATTCAATAACCATCTACACTGGCTACAACACCACAAACCTTCCTGGCATCATTCAATAACCTTCTACACTGGCTACAATACCACCAACCTTCCTGGCATCATTCAATAACCTTCTACACTGGCCACACCACCACCAACCTTCCTGGCATCATTCCGTAACCTTCTACACTGGCCACACCACCACCAATCTTCCTGGCATCATTCAGTAACCTTCTACACTGGCCACAACACCACCAACCTTCCTGGCATCATTCAGTAACCTTCTACACTGGCCACAACACCACCAACCTTCCTGGCATCATTCAGTAACCTTCTACACTGGCTACAATACCACCAACCTTCCTGGCATCATTCAGTAAATTCCTACACTGGCCACAACACCACCAACCTTCCTGGCATCATTCAGTAACTTCCTACACTGGCCACAACACCACCAACCTTCCTGGCATCATTCAGTAACCTTCTACACTGGCCACAACACCACCAACCTTCCTGGCATCATTCAGTAACCTTCTACACTGGCTACAACACCACAAAACTTCCTGGCATCGTTCAATAACCTTCTACACTGGCCACAACTCCGCCAACCATCCTGGCATCATTCAGTAACCTTCTACACTGGCTACAACACCACAAAACTTCCTGGCATCGTTCAATAACCTTCTACACTGGCCACTACACCACCAACCTTCCTGGCATCATTCAGTAACCTTCTACACTGGCCACAACACCACCAACCTTCCTGAAATCATTCAGCAACATTCTACACTGGCTACAGTACCACCAACCTTCCTGGCATCATTCAGTAACTTCCTACACTGGCCACAACACCACCAACCTTCCTGGCATCATTCAGTAACCTTCTACACTGGCCACAACACCACCAACCTTCCTGGCATCATTCAGTAACCTTCTACACTGGCCACAACACCACCAACCTTCCTGGCATCATTCAGTAACCTTCTACACTGGCCACAACACCACCAACCTTCCTGGCATCATTCAGCAACATTCTACACTGGCTACAATACCACCAACCTTCCTGGCATCATTCAGTAAATTCCTACACTGGCCACAACACCACCAACCTTCCTGGCATCATTCAGTAACTTCCTACACTGGCCACAACACCACCAACCTTCCTGGCATCATTCAGTAACCTTCTACACTGGCCACAACACCACCAACCTTCCTGGCATTATTCAGTAACGTTCTACACTGGCCACACAAACACAAACCTTCCTGGCATCATTCAGTAACCTTCTACACTGGCCACAACACCACCAACCTTCCTGGCATCATTCAGCAACCTTCTACACTGGCTACAACACCACCAACATTCCTGGCATCATTCAGCAACCTTCTACACTGGCCACAACACCACCAACCTTCCTGGCATCATTCAGTAACCTCCTACACTGGCCACAACACCACCAACCTTCCTGGCATCATTCAGTAACCTTCTACACTGGCTACAATACCACCAACCTTCCTGGCATCATTCAGTAAATTCCTACACTGGCCACAACACCACCAACCTTCCTGGCATCATTCAGTAACTTCCAACACTGGCCACAACACCACCAACCTTCCTGGCATCATTCAGTAACCTTCTACACTGGCCACAACACCACCAACCTTCCTGGCATCATTCAGTAACCTTCTACACTGGCCACAACACCACCAACCTTCCTGGCATCATTCAATAACCTCCTACACTGGCCACTACACCACCAACCTTCCTGGCATCATTCAATAACCTTCTACACTGGCCACAACACCACCAACCTTCCTGGCATCATTCAATAACCTCCTACACTGGCCACTACACCACCAACCTTCCTGGCATTATTCAATAACCTCCTACACTGGCTACAATACCACCAACCTTCCTGGCATCATTCAGTAACCTCCTACACTGGCCACTACACCACCAACCTTCCTGGCATTATTCAATAACCTCCTACACTGGCCACTACACCACCAACCTTCCTGGCATCATTCAATAACCTCCTACAGTGGCCACTACACCACCAACCTTCCTGGCATTATTCAGTAACCTTCTACACTGCCCACAACACCACCAACCTTCCTGGCATCATTCAGTAACCTTCTACACTGGCCACACCACCACCAACCTTCCTGGCATCATTCAGTAACCTTCTACACTGGCCACAACACCACCAACCTTCCTGGCGTCATTCCGTAAACTTCTACACTGGCCACAACACCACCAACCTTCCTGGCATCATTCAATAACCTTCTACACTGGCCACACCACCACCAACCTTCCTGGCATCATTCAGTAACCTTCTACGCTGTCCAAACCACCACCAACCTTCCTGGCATCATTCAGTAACCTTCTACACTGTCCACACCACCACCAACCTTCCTGGCATCATTCAGTAACCTTCTACACTGTCCACACCACCTACAACCTTCCTGGCATCATTCAGTAACCTTCTACACTGTCCACACCACCACCAACCTTCATGTAATCATTTACCAACCCTCCACACTGGCCACAACACCACCAACCTTCCTGAAATCATTCAGCAACATTCTACACTGGCTACAGTACCACCAACCTTCCTGGCATGATTCAGTAACTTCCTACACTGGCCACAACACCACCAACCTTCCTGGCATCATTCAGTAACCTTCTACACTGGCCACAACACCACCAACCTTCCTGGCATCATTCAGTAACCTTCTACACTGGCCACAACACCACCAACCTTCCTGGAATCATTCAGTAACCTTCTACACTGGCCACAACACCACCAACCTTCCTGGCATCATTCAGCAACATTCTACACTGGCTACAATACCACCAACCTTCCTGGCATCATTCAGTAAATTCCTACACTGGCCACAACACCACCAACCTTCCTGGCATCATTCAGTAACTTCCTACACTGGCCACAACACCACCAACCTTCCTGGCATCATTCAGTAACCTTCTACACTGGCCACAACACCACCAACCTTCCTAGCATTATTCAGTAACCTTCTACACTGGCCACACCACCACCAACCTTCTTGGCATCATTCAGTAACCTTCTACACTGGCCACAACACCACCAACCTTCCTGGCATCATTCAATAACCTTCTACACTGGCCACACCACCACCAACCTTCCTAGCATCATTCAATAACATTCTACATTGGCCGCAACACCACCAACCTTCCTGAAATCATTCAGCAACATTCTACACTGGCCACAACACCACCAACCTTCCTGGCATCATTCAGTAACCTTCTACACTGGCTACAATACCACCAACCTTCCTGGCATCATTCAATTACCTTCTACACTGGCTACAACACCACCAACCTTCCTGGCATCATTAAGTAACCTTCTACACTGTCCACAACACCACCAACCTTCCTGGCATCATTCCGTAACCTTCTACACTGGCCACAGCACCACCAACCTTCCTGGCATCATTCCGTAACCTTCTACACTGGCCACAGCACCACCAACCTTCCTGGCATCATTCCGTAACCTTCTACACTGGCCACAGCACCACCAACCTTCCTGGCATCATTCCGTAACCTTCTACACTGGCCACAGCACCACCAACCTTCCTGGCATCATTCCGTAACCTTCTACACTGGCCACAGCACCACCAACCTTCCTGGCATCATTCCGTAACCTTCTACACTGGCCACAACACCACCAACCTTCCTGGCATCATTCAGTAACCTTCTACACTGGCCACAACACCACCAACCTTCCTGGCATCATTCAGTAACCTTCTACACTGGCCACAGCACCACCAACCTTCCTGGCATCATTCCTTAACCTTCTACACTGGGTACAACACCACCAACCTTCCTGGCATCATTCAGTAACCTTCTACACTGTCCACAACACCACCAACCTTCCTGGCATCATTCAGTAACCTTCTACACTGGCTACAACACCACCAACCTTCCTGGCATCATTCAATAACCTTCTACACTGGCCACACCACCACCAACCTTCCTGGCATCATTCAGTAACCTTCTACACTGGCCACAACACCACCAAACTTCCTGAAATCATTCAGCAACATTCTACACTGGCGACAGTACCACCAACCTTCCTGGCATCATTCAGTAACTTCCTACACTGGCCACAACACCACCAACCTTCCTGGCATCATTCAGTAACCTTCTACACTGGCCACAACACCACCAACCTTCCTGGCATCATTCAGTAACCTTCTACACTGGCCACAACACCACCAACCTTCCGGGCATCATTCAGTAACCTTCTACACTAGCCACAACACCACCAACCTTCCTGGCATCATTCAGCAACATTCTACACTGGCTACAATACCACCAACCTTCCTGGCATCATTCAGTAAATTCCTACACTGGCCACAACACCACCAACCTTCCTGGCATCATTCAGTAACTTCCTACACTGGCCACAACACCACCAACCTTCCTGGCATCATTCAGTAACCTTCTACACTGGCCACAACACCACCAACCTTCCTGGCATTATTCAGTAACGTTCTACACTGGCCACACAACCACCAACCTTCCTGGCATCATTCAGTAACCTTCTACACTGGCCACAACACCACCAACCTTCCTGGCATCATTCAGCAACCTTCTACACTGGCTACAACACCACCAACCTTCCTGGCATCATTCAGCAACCTTCTACACTGGCCACAACACCACCAACCTTCCTGGCATCATTCAGTAACCTCCTACACTGGCCACAACACCACCAACCTTCCTGGCATCATTCAGTAACCTTCTACACTGGCTACAATACCACCAACCTTCCTGGCATAATTCAGTAAATTCCTACACTGGCCACAACACCACCAACCTTCCTGGCATCATTCAGTAACTTCCAACACTGGCCACAACACCACCAACCTTCCTGGCATCATTCAGTAACCTTCTACACTGGCCACAACACCACCAACCTTCCTGGCATCATTCAGTAACCTTCTACACTGGCCACAACACCACCAACCTTCCTGGCATCATTCAATAACCTCCTACACTGGCCACTACACCACCAACCTTCCTGGCATCATTCAATAACCTTCTACACTGGCCACAACACCACCAACCTTCCTGGCATCATTCAATAACCTCCTACACTGGCCACTACACCACCAACCTTCCTGGCATCATTCAATAACCTCCTACACTGGCTACAATACCACCAACCTTCCTGGCATCATTCAGTAACCTCCTACACTGGCCACTACACCACCATCCTTCCTGGCATTATTCAATAACCTCCTACACTGGCCACTACACCACCAACCTTCCTGGCATCATTCAATAACCTCCTACACTGGCCACTACACCACCAACCTTCCTGGCATTATTCAGTAACCTTCTACACTGTCCACAACACCACCAACCTTCCTGGCATCATTCAGTAACCTTCTACACTGGCCACACCACCACCAACCTTCCTGGCATCATTCAATAACCTTCTACACTGGCCACACCACCACCAACCTTCCTAGCATCATTCAATAACATTCTACATTGGCCACAACACCACCAACCTTCCTGAAATCATTCAGCAACATTCTACACTGGCCACAACACCACCAACTTTCCTGGCATCATTCAGTAACCTTCTACACTGGCAACAACACCACCAACCTTCCTGGCATCATTCAATAACCTTCTACACTGGCCACAACACCACCAACCTTCCTGGCATCATTCAGTAACCTTCTACACTGGCCACAACACCAGCAACCTTCCTGGCATCATTCAGTAACCTTCTACACTGGCTACAACGCCACCAACCTTCCTGGCATCATTCCGTAACCTTCTACACTGGCCACACCACCACCAATCTTCCTGGCATCATTCAGTAACCTTCTACACTGGCCACAACACCACCAACCTTCCTGGCATCATTCAGTAACCTTCTACACTGGCCACAACACCACCAATCTTCCTGGCATCATTCAGTAACCTTCTACACTGGCTACAATACCACCAGCCTTCCTGGCATCATTCAGTAATCTTCTACACTGGCTACAATACCACCAGCCTTCCTGGCATCATTCAGTAATCTTCTACACTGTCTACAACACCACCAACCTTCCTGGCATCATCCAGTAACCTTCTACACTGGCTACAATACCACCAGCCTTCCTGGCATCATTCAGTAATCTTCTACACTGTCTACAACACCACCAACCTTCCTGGCATCATCCAGTAACCTTCTACACTGGCCACAGCACCACCAACCTTCCTGGCATCATTCCGTAACCTTCTACACTGGCTACAACACCACCAACCTTCCTCGCATCATTCAATTACCTTCTACACTGGCTACAACACCACCAACCTTCCTGGCATCATTCAGTAACCTTCTACACTGTCCACAACACCACCAACCTTCCTGGCATCATTCCGTAACCTTCTACACTGGCCACAGCACCACCAACCTTCCTGGCATCATCCCGTAACCTTCTACACTGGCCACAGCACCACCAACCTTCCTGGCATCATTCTGTAACCTTCTACACTGGCCACAGCACCACCAACCTTCCAGGCATCATTCCGTAACCTTCTACACTGGCCACAGCACCACCAACCTTCCTGGCATCATTCCGTAACCTTCTACACTGGCCACAGCACCACCAACCTTCCTGGCATCATTCCGTAACCTTCTACACTGGCTACAACACCACCAACCTTCCTGGCATCATTCAGTAACCTTCTACACTGTCCACAACACCACCAACCTTCCTGGCATCATTCCGTAACCTTCTACACTGGCCACAACACCACCAACCTTCCTGGCATCATTCAGTAACCTTCTACACTGGCCACAACACCACCAACCTTCCTGGCATCATTCAGTAACCTTCTACACTGGCTACAATACCGCCAACCTTCCTGGCATCATTCAGTAACCTTCTACACTGGCCACAGCACCACCAACCTTCCTGGCATCATTCAGTAACCTTCTACACTGGCCACAACACCACCAACCTTCCTGGCATTATTCAGTAACCTTCTACACTGGCCAAACCACCACCAACCTTCCTGGCATCATTCAGTTACCTTCTACACTGGCCACAACACCACCAACCTTCCTGGCATCATTCAGTAACCTTCTACACTGGCCACAACACCACCAACCTTCCTGGCATCATTCAGTAACCTTCTACACTGGCTACAATACCACCAGCCTTCCTGGCATCATTCAGTAATCCTCTACACTGGCTACAATACCACCAGCCTTCCTGGCATCATTCAGTAATCTTCTACACTGTCTACAACACCACCAACCTTCCTGGCATCATCCAGTAACCTTCTACACTGGCTACAATACCACCAGCCTTCCTGGCATCATTCAGTAATCTTCTACACTGTCTACAACACCACCAACATTCCTGGCATCATCCAGTAACCTTCTACACTGGCCACAGCACCACCAACCTTCCTGGCATCATTCCGTAACCTTCTACACTGGCTACAACACCACCAACCTTCCTGGCATCATTCAATTACCTTCTACACTGGCTACAACACCACCAACCTTCCTGGCATCATTCAATAACCTTCTACACTGGCCACAGCACCACCAACCTTCCTGGCATCATTCCGTAACCTTCTACACTGGCTACAACACCACCAACCTTCCTGGCATCATTCAATTACCTTCTACACTGTCCACAACACCACCAACCTTCCTGGCATCATTCCGTAACCTTCTACACTGGCCACAGCACCACCAACCTTCCTGGCATCATTCCGTAACCTTCTACACTGGCCACAGCACCACCAACCTTCCTGGCATCATTCCGTTACCTTCTACACTGGCCACAGCACCACCAACCTTCCTGGCATCATTCCGTAACCTTCTACACTGGCCACAGCACCACCAACCTTCCTGGCATCATTCCGTAACCTTCTACACTGGCCACAGCACCACCAACCTTCCTGGCATCATTCCGTAACCTTCTACACTGGCCACAACACCACCAACCTTCCTGGCATCATTCAGTAACCTTCTACACTGTCCACAACACCACCAACCTTCCTGGCATCATTCCGTAACCTTCTACACTGGCCACAACACCACCAACCTTCCTGGCATCATTCAGTAACCTTCTACACTGGCCACAACACCACCAACCTTCCTGGCATCATTCAGTAACCTTCTACACTGGCTACAATACCGCCAACCTTCCTGGCATCATTCAGTAACCTTCTACACTGGCCACAGCACCACCAACCTTCCTGGCATGATTCCGTAACCTTCTACACTGGCCACAACACCACCAACCTTCCTGGCATCATTCCGTAACCTTCTACACTGGCCACAGCACCACCAACCTTCCTGGCATCATTCCGTAACCTTCTACACTGGCCACAGCACCACCAACCTTCCTGGCATCATTCAGTAACCTTCTACACTGTCCACAACACCACCAACCTTCCTGGCATCATTCCGTAACCTTCTACACTGGCCACAACACCACCAACCTTCCTGGCATCATTCAGTAACCTTCTACACTGGCCACAACACCACCAACCTTCCTGGCATCTTTCAGTAACTTTCTACACTGGCTACAGTACCGCCAACCTTCCTGGCATCATTCAGTAACTTCCTACACTGGCCACAACACCACCAACTTTCCTGGCATCATTCAGTAACTTCCAACACTGGCCACAACACCACCAACCTTCCAGGCATCTTTCAGTAACCTTCTACACTGGCCACAACACCACCAACCTTCCTGGCATCATTCAGTAACCTTCTACACTGGCCACAACACCACCAACCTTCCTGGCATCATTCAATAAACTCCTACACTGGCCACTACACCACCAACCTTCCTGGCATCATTCAATAACCTTCTACACTGGCCACAACACCACCAACCTTCCTGGCATCATTCAATAACCTCCTACACTGGCCACTACACCACCAACCTTACTGGCATCATTCAATAACCTCCTACACTGGCTACAATACCACCAACCTTCCTGGCATCATTCAGTAACCTCCTACACTGGCCACTACACCACCAACCTTCCTGGCATTATTCAATAACCTCCTACACTGGCCACTACACCACCAACCTTCCTGGCATCATTCAATAACCTCCTGCACTGGCCACTCCACCACCAACCTTCCTGGCATTATTCAGTAACCTTCTACACTGTCCACAACACCACCAACCTTCCTGGCATCATTCAGTAATCTTCTACACTGTCTACAACACCACCAACATTCCTGGCATCATCCAGTAACCTTCTACACTGGCCACAGCACCACCAACCTTCCTGGCATCATTCCGTAACCTTCTACACTGGCTACAACACCACCAACCTTCCTGGCATCATTCAATTACCTTCTACACTGGCTACAACACCACCAACCTTCCTGGCATCATTCAATAACCTTCTACACTGGCCACAGCACCACCAACCTTCCTGGCATCATTCCGTAACCTTCTACACTGGCTACAACACCACCAACCTTCCTGGCATCATTCAATTACCTTCTACACTGTCCACAACACCACCAACCTTCCTGGCATCATTCCGTAACCTTCTACACTGGCCACAGCACCACCAACCTTCCTGGCATCATTCCGTAACCTTCTACACTGGCCACAGCACCACCAACCTTCCTGGCATCATTCCGTTACCTTCTACACTGGCCACAGCACCACCAACCTTCCTGGCATCATTCCGTAACCTTCTACACTGGCCACAGCACCACCAACCTTCCTGGCATCATTCCGTAACCTTCTACACTGGCCACAGCACCACCAACCTTCCTGGCATCATTCCGTAACCTTCTACACTGGCCACAACACCACCAACCTTCCTGGCATCATTCAGTAACCTTCTACACTGTCCACAACACCACCAACCTTCCTGGCATCATTCCGTAACCTTCTACACTGGCCACAACACCACCAACCTTCCTGGCATCATTCAGTAACCTTCGACACTGGCCACAACACCACCAACCTTCCTGGCATCATTCAGTAACCTTCTACACTGGCTACAATACCGCCAACCTTCCTGGCATCATTCAGTAACCTTCTACACTGGCCACAGCACCACCAACCTTCCTGGCATGATTCCGTAACCTTCTACACTGGCCACAACACCACCAACCTTCCTGGCATCATTCCGTAACCTTCTACACTGGCCACAGCACCACCAACCTTCCTGGCATCATTCCGTAACCTTCTACACTGGCCACAGCACCACCAACCTTCCTGGCATCATTCAGTAACCTTCTACACTGTCCACAACACCACCAACCTTCCTGGCATCATTCCGTAACCTTCTACACTGGCCACAACACCACCAACCTTCCTGGCATCATTCAGTAACCTTCTACACTGGCCACAACACCACCAACCTTCCTGGCATCTTTCAGTAACTTTCTACACTGGCTACAGTACCGCCAACCTTCCTGGCATCATTCAGTAACTTCCTACACTGGCCACAACACCACCAACTTTCCTGGCATCATTCAGTAACTTCCAACACTGGCCACAACACCACCAACCTTCCAGGCATCTTTCAGTAACCTTCTACACTGGCCACAACACCACCAACCTTCCTGGCATCATTCAGTAACCTTCTACACTGGCCACAACACCACCAACCTTCCTGGCATCATTCAATAAACTCCTACACTGGCCACTACACCACCAACCTTCCTGGCATCATTCAATAACCTTCTACACTGGCCACAACACCACCAACCTTCCTGGCATCATTCAATAACCTCCTACACTGGCCACTACACCACCAACCTTACTGGCATCATTCAATAACCTCCTACACTGGCTACAATACCACCAACCTTCCTGGCATCATTCAGTAACCTCCTACACTGGCCACTACACCACCAACCTTCCTGGCATTATTCAATAACCTCCTACACTGGCCACTACACCACCAACCTTCCTGGCATCATTCAATAACCTCCTGCACTGGCCACTCCACCACCAACCTTCCTGGCATTATTCAGTAACCTTCTACACTGTCCACAACACCACCAACCTTCCTGGCATCATTCAATAACCTTCTACACTGGCCACACCACCACCAACCTTCCTGGCATCATTCAGTAACCTTCTACACTGGCCACAACACCACCAACCTTCCTGGCATCATTCCGTAACCTTCTACACTGGCCACAACACCACCAACCTTCCTGGCATCATTCAATAACCTTCTACACTGGCCACACCACCACCAACCTTCCTGGCATCATTCAGTAACCTTCTACGCTGTCCAAACCACCACCAACCTTCCTGGCATCATTCAGTAATCTTCTACACTGTCCACACCACCTACAACCTTCCTGGCATCATTCAGTAACCTTCTACACTGTCCACACCACCACCAACCTTCCTGGCGTCATTCAATAACCTTCTACACTGGCCACACCACCACCAACCTTCATGTAATCATTTACCAACCCTCCACACTGGCCACAACACCACCAACCTTCCTGAAATCATTCAGCAACATTCTACACTGGCTACAGTACCACCAACCTTCCTGGCATCATTCAGTAACTTCCTACACTGGCCACAACACCACCAACATTCCTGGCATCATTCAGTAACCTTCTACACTGGCCACAACACCACCAACCTTCCTGGCATCATTCAGTAACCTTCTACACTGGCCACAACACCACCAACCCTCCTGGCATCATTCAGTAACCTTCTACACTGGCCACAACACCACCAACCTTCCTGGCATCATTCAGCAACATTCTACACTGGCTACAATACCACCAACCTTCCTGGCATCATTCAGTAAATTCCTACACTGGCCACAACACCACCAACCTTCCTGGCATCATTCAGTAACTTCCTACACTGGCCACAACACCACCAACCTTCCTGGCATCATTCAGTAACCTTCTACACTGGCCACAACACCACCAACCTTCCTGGCATTATTCAGTAACCTTCTACACTGGCCACACCACCACCAACCTTCCTGGCATCATTCAGTAACCTTCTACACTGGCCACAACACCACCAACCTTCCTGGCATCATTCAATAACCTTCTACACTGGCCACACCACCACCAACCTTCCTAGCATCATTCAATAACATTCTACATTGGCCACAACACCACCAACCTTCCTGAAATCATTCAGCAACATTCTACACTGGCCACAACACCACCAACTTTCCTGGCATCATTCAGTAACCTTCTACACTGGCAACAACACCACCAACCTTCCTGGCATCATTCAATAACCTTCTACACTGGCCACAACACCACCAACCTTCCTGGCATCATTCAGTAAACTTCTACACTGGCCACAACACCAGCAACCTTCCTGGCATCATTCAGTAACCTTCTACACTGGCTACAACGCCACCAACCTTCCTGGCATCATTCCGTAACCTTCTACACTGGCCACACCACCACCAATCTTCCTGGCATCATTCAGTAACCTTCTACACTGGCCACAACACCACCAACCTTCCTGGCATCATTCAGTAACCTTCTACACTGGCTACAATACCACCAGCCTTCCTGGCATCATCCAGTAACCTTCTACACTGGCCACAGCACCACCAACCTTCCTGGCATCATTCCGTAACCTTCTACACTGGCTACAACACCACCAACCTTCCTGGCATCATTCAGTAACCTTCTACACTGTCCACAACACCACCAACCTTCCTGGCATCATTCCGTAACCTTCTACACTGGCCACAGCACCACCAACCTTCCTGGCATCATTCCGTAACCTTCTACACTGGCCACAGCACCACCAACCTTCCTGGCATCATTCCGTAACATTCTACACTGGCCACAGCACCACCAACCTTCCTGGCATCATTCCGTAACCTTCTACACTGGCCACAGCACCACCAACCTTCCTGGCATCATTCCGTAACCTTCTACACTGGCCACAGCACCACCAACCTTCCTGGCATCATTCCGTAACCTTCTACACTGGCTACAACACCACCAACCTTCCTGGCATCATTCAATAACCTTCTTCACTGGCCACAACACCACCAACCTTCCTGGCATCATTCAGTAACCTTCTACACTGTCCACACCACCACCAACCTTCCTGGCATCATTCAGTAACCTTCTACACTGGCCACAACACCACCAACCTTCCTGGCATCATTCAGTAACCTTCTACACTGTCCACACCACCACCAACCTTCCTGGCATCATTCAGTAACCTTCTACACTGGCCACAACACCACCAACCTTCCTGGCATCATCCAGTAACCTTCTACACTGTCCACACCACCACCAACCTTCATGTAATCATTTACCAACCCTCCACACTGTCCACAACACCACCAACCTTCCTGGCATCATTCAATAATCTTCTACACTGTCCACAACACCACCAACCTTCCTGGCATCATTCAGTAACCTTCTACACTGGCCACAACACCACCAACCTTCCTGGCATCATTCAATAACCTTCTACACTGGCCACAACACCACCAACCTTCCTGGCATCATTCCGTAACCTTCTACACTGGCCACAACACCACCAACCTTCCTGGCATCATTCAGTAACCTTCTACACTGGCCACAACACAACCAACCTTCCTGGCATCATTCAGTAACCTTCTACACTGGCTACAATACCGCCAACCTTCCTGGCATCATTCAGTAACCTTCTACACTGGCCACAGCACCACCAACCTTCCTGGCATCATTCAGTAACCTTCTACACTGGCCACAACACCACCAACCTTCCTGGCATTATTCAGTAACCTTCTACACTGGCCAAACCACCACCAACCTTCCTGGCATCATTCAGTAACCTTCTACACTGGCCACAACACCACCAACCTTCCTGGCATCATTCAGTAACCTTCTACACTGGCCACAACACCACCAACCTTCCTGGCATCATTCAGTAACCTTCTACACTGGCTACAATACCACCAGCCTTCCTGGCATCATTCAGTAATCCTCTACACTGGCTACAATACCACCAGCCTTCCTGGCATCATTCAGTAATCTTCTACACTGTCTACAACACCACCATCCTTCCTGGCATCATCCAGTAACCTTCTACACTGGCTACAATACCACCAGCCTTCCTGGCATCATTCAGTAATCTTCTACACTGTCTACAACACCACCAACATTCCTGGCATCATCCAGTAACCTTCTACACTGGCCACAGCACCACCAACCTTCCTGGCATCATTCCGTAACCTTCTACACTGGCTACAACACCACCAACCTTCCTGGCATCATTCAATTACCTTCTACACTGGCTACAACACCACCAACCTTCCTGGCATCATTCAATAACCTTCTACACTGGCCACAGCACCACCAACCTTCCTGGCATCATTCCGTAACCTTCTACACTGGCTACAACACCACCAACCTTCCTGGCATCATTCAATTACCTTCTACACTGTCCACAACACCACCAACCTTCCTGGCATCATTCCGTAACCTTCTACACTGGCCACAGCACCACCAACCTTCCTGGCATCATTCCGTAACCTTCTACACTGGCCACAGCACCACCAACCTTCCTGGCATCATTCCGTTACCTTCTACACTGGCCACAGCACCACCAACCTTCCTGGCATCATTCCGTAACCTTCTACACTGGCCACAGCACCACCAACCTTCCTGGCATCATTCCGTAACCTTCTACACTGGCCACAGCACCACCAACCTTCCTGGCATCATTCCGTAACCTTCTACACTGGCCACAACACCACCAACCTTCCTGGCATCATTCAGTAACCTTCTACACTGTCCACAACACCACCAACCTTCCTGGCATCATTCCGTAACCTTCTACACTGGCCACAACACCACCAACCTTCCTGGCATCATTCAGTAACCTTCTACACTGGCCACAACACCACCAACCTTCCTGGCATCATTCAGTAACCTTCTACACTGGCTACAATACCGCCAACCTTCCTGGCATCATTCAGTAACCTTCTACACTGGCCACAGCACCACCAACCTTCCTGGCATGATTCCGTAACCTTCTACACTGGCCACAACACCACCAACCTTCCTGGCATCATTCCGTAACCTTCTACACTGGCCACAGCACCACCAACCTTCCTGGCATCATTCCGTAACCTTCTACACTGGCCACAGCACCACCAACCTTCCTGGCATCATTCAGTAACCTTCTACACTGTCCACAACACCACCAACCTTCCTGGCATCATTCCGTAACCTTCTACACTGGCCACAACACCACCAACCTTCCTGGCATCATTCAGTAACCTTCTACACTGGCCACAACACCACCAACCTTCCTGGCATCTTTCAGTAACTTTCTACACTGGCTACAGTACCGCCAACCTTCCTGGCATCATTCAGTAACTTCCTACACTGGCCACAACACCACCAACTTTCCTGGCATCATTCAGTAACTTCCAACACTGGCCACTTCACCACCAACCTTCCAGGCATCTTTCAGTAACCTTCTACACTGGCCACAACACCACCAACCTTCCTGGCATCATTCAGTAACCTTCTACACTGGCCACAACACCACCAACCTTCCTGGCATCATTCAATAAACTCCTACACTGGCCACTACACCACCAACCTTCCTGGCATCATTCAATAACCTTCTACACTGGCCACAACACCACCAACCTTCCTGGCATCATTCAATAACCTCCTACACTGGCCACTACACCACCAACCTTACTGGCATCATTCAATAACCTCCTACACTGGCTACAATACCACCAACCTTCCTGGCATCATTCAGTAACCTCCTACACTGGCCACTACACCACCAACCTTCCTGGCATTATTCAATAACCTCCTACACTGGCCACTACACCACCAACCTTCCTGGCATCATTCAATAACCTCCTACACTGGCCACTCCACCACCAACCTTCCTGGCATTATTCAGTAACCTTCTACACTGTCCACAACACCACCAACCTTCCTGGCATCATTCAATAACCTTCTACACTGGCCACACCACCACCAACCTTCCTGGCATCATTCAGTAACCTTCTACACTGGCCACAACACCACCAACCTTCCTGGCATCATTCCGTAACCTTCTACACTGGCCACAACACCACCAACCTTCCTGGCATCATTCAATAACCTTCTACACTGGCCACACCACCACCAACCTTCCTGGCATCATTCAGTAACCTTCTACGCTGTCCAAACCACCACCAACCTTCCTGGCATCATTCAGTAATCTTCTACACTGTCCACACCACCTACAACCTTCCTGGCATCATTCAGTAACCTTCTACACTGTCCACACCACCACCAACCTTCCTGGCGTCATTCAATAACCTTCTACACTGGCCACACCACCACCAACCTTCATGTAATCATTTACCAACCCTCCACACTGGCCACAACACCACCAACCTTCCTGAAATCATTCAGCAACATTCTACACTGGCTACAGTACCACCAACCTTCCTGGCATCATTCAGTAACTTCCTACACTGGCCACAACACCACCAACATTCCTGGCATCATTCAGTAACCTTCTACACTGGCCACAACACCACCAACCTTCCTGGCATCATTCAGTAACCTTCTACACTGGCCACAACACCACCAACCCTCCTGGCATCATTCAGTAACCTTCTACACTGGCCACAACACCACCAACCTTCCTGGCATCATTCAGCAACATTCTACACTGGCTACAATACCACCAACCTTCCTGGCATCATTCAGTAAATTCCTACACTGGCCACAACACCACCAACCTTCCTGGCATCATTCAGTAACTTCCTACACTGGCCACAACACCACCAACCTTCCTGGCATCATTCAGTAACCTTCTACACTGGCCACAACACCACCAACCTTCCTGGCATTATTCAGTAACCTTCTACACTGGCCACACCAACACCAACCTTCCTGGCATCATTCAGTAACCTTCTACACTGGCCACAACACCACCAACCTTCCTGGCATCATTCAATAACCTTCTACACTGGCCACACCACCACCAACCTTCCTAGCATCATTCAATAACATTCTACATTGGCCACAACACCACCAACCTTCCTGAAATCATTCAGCAACATTCTACACTGGCCACAACACCACCAACTTTCCTGGCATCATTCAGTAACCTTCTACACTGGCAACAACACCACCAACCTTCCTGGCATCATTCAATAACCTTCTACACTGGCCACAACACCACCAACCTTCCTGGCATCATTCAGTAAACTTCTACACTGGCCACAACACCAGCAACCTTCCTGGCATCATTCAGTAACCTTCTACACTGGCTACAACGCCACCAACCTTCCTGGCATCATTCCGTAACCTTCTACACTGGCCACACCACCACCAATCTTCCTGGCATCATTCAGTAACCTTCTACACTGGCCACAACACCACCAACCTTCCTGGCATCATTCAGTAACCTTCTACACTGGCTACAATACCACCAGCCTTCCTGGCATCATCCAGTAACCTTCTACACTGGCCACAGCACCACCAACCTTCCTGGCATCATTCCGTAACCTTCTACACTGGCTACAACACCACCAACCTTCCTGGCATCATTCAGTAACCTTCTACACTGTCCACAACACCACCAACCTTCCTGGCATCATTCCGTAACCTTCTACACTGGCCACAGCACCACCAACCTTCCTGGCATCATTCCGTAACCTTCTACACTGGCCACAGCACCACCAACCTTCCTGGCATCATTCCGTAACCTTCTACACTGGCCACAGCACCACCAACCTTCCTGGCATCATTCCGTAACCTTCTACACTGGCCACAGCACCACCAACCTTCCTGGCATCATTCCGTAACCTTCTACACTGGCCACAGCACCACCAACCTTCCTGGCATCATTCCGTAACCTTCTACACTGGCTACAACACCACCAACCTTCCTGGCATCATTCAATAACCTTCTTCACTGGCCACAACACCACCAACCTTCCTGGCATCATTCAGTAACCTTCTACACTGTCCACACCACCACCAACCTTCCTGGCATCATTCAGTAACCTTCTACACTGGCCACAACACCACCAACCTTCCTGGCATCATTCAGTAACCTTCTACACTGTCCACACCACCACCAACCTTCCTGGCATCATTCAGTAACCTTCTACACTGGCCACAACACCACCAACCTTCCTGGCATCATCCAGTAACCTTCTACACTGTCCACACCACCACCAACCTTCATGTAATCATTTACCAACCCTCCACACTGTCCACAACACCACCAACCTTCCTGGCATCATTCAATAATCTTCTACACTGTCCACAACACCACCAACCTTCCTGGCATCATTCAGTAACCTTCTACACTGGCCACAACACCACCAACCTTCCTGGCATCATTCAATAACCTTCTACACTGGCCACACCACCACCAACCTTCCTGGCATCATTCAGTAACCTTCTACACTGGCCACAACACCACCAACCTTCCTGGCATCATTCAATAACCTTCTACACTGGCCACACCACCACCAACCTTCCTGGCATCATTCAGTAACCTTCTACACTGGCCACAACACCACCAACCTTCCTGGCATCATTCAGTAACCTTCTACACTGTCCACACCACCACCAACCTTCCTGGCATCATTCCGTAACCTTCTACACTGTCCACACCACCACCAACATTCCTGGCATCATTCAGTAACCTTCTACACTGTCCACACCACCACCAACCTTCCTGTCATCATTCAGTAACCTTCTACACTGTCCACACCACCACCAACCTTCCTGGCGTCATTCAATAACATTCTACACTGGCCACAACACCACCAACCTTCCTGGCATCATTCAGCAAACTTCTACACTGTCCACACCACCACCAACCTTCCTGGCATCATTCAGTAACCTTCTACACTGGCCACAACACCACCAACCTTCCTGGCATCATTCAATAACCTTCTACACTGGCCACACCACCGCCAACATTCCTGGCATTATTCAGTAACCTTCTACACTGGCCACAATACCACCAACCTTCCTGGCATCATTCAGTAACCTTCTACACTGTCCACACCACCACCAACCTTCCTGGCATCATTCAATAACCTTCTACACTGGCCACACCACCGCCAACATTCCTGGCATCATTCAGTAACCTTCTACACTGGCCACAACACCACCAACCTTCCTGGCATCATTCAGTAACCTTCTACACTGGCCACAACACCACCAACCTTCCTGGCATCTTTCAGTAACTTTCTACACTGGCTACAGTACCGCCAACCTTCCTGGCATCATTCAGTAACTTCCTACACTGGCCACAACACCACCAACTTTCCTGGCATCATTCAGTAACTTCCAACACTGGCCACAACACCACCAACCTTCCAGGCATCTTTCAGTAACCTTCTACACTGGCCACAACACCACCAACCTTCCTGGCATCATTCAGTAACCTTCTACACTGGCCACAACACCACCAACCTTCCTGGCATCATTCAATAAACTCCTACACTGGCCACTACACCACCAACCTTCCTGGCATCATTCAATAACCTTCTACACTGGCCACAACACCACCAACCTTCCTGGCATCATTCAATAACCTCCTACACTGGCCACTACACCACCAACCTTACTGGCATCATTCAATAACCTCCTACACTGGCTACAATACCACCAACCTTCCTGGCATCATTCAGTAACCTCCTACACTGGCCACTACACCACCAACCTTCCTGGCATTATTCAATAACCTCCTACACTGGCCACTACACCACCAACCTTCCTGGCATCATTCAATAACCTCCTACACTGGCCACTCCACCACCAACCTTCCTGGCATTATTCAGTAACCTTCTACACTGTCCACAACACCACCAACCTTCCTGGCATCATTCAATAACCTTCTACACTGGCCACACCACCACCAACCTTCCTGGCATCATTCAGTAACCTTCTACACTGGCCACAACACCACCAACCTTCCTGGCATCATTCCGTAACCTTCTACACTGGCCACAACACCACCAACCTTCCTGGCATCATTCAATAACCTTCTACACTGGCCACACCACCACCAACCTTCCTGGCATCATTCAGTAACCTTCTACGCTGTCCAAACCACCACCAACCTTCCTGGCATCATTCAGTAATCTTCTACACTGTCCACACCACCTACAACCTTCCTGGCATCATTCAGTAACCTTCTACACTGTCCACACCACCACCAACCTTCCTGGCGTCATTCAATAACCTTCTACACTGGCCACACCACCACCAACCTTCATGTAATCATTTACCAACCCTCCACACTGGCCACAACACCACCAACCTTCCTGAAATCATTCAGCAACATTCTACACTGGCTACAGTACCACCAACCTTCCTGGCATCATTCAGTAACTTCCTACACTGGCCACAACACCACCAACATTCCTGGCATCATTCAGTAACCTTCTACACTGGCCACAACACCACCAACCTTCCTGGCATCATTCAGTAACCTTCTACACTGGCCACAACACCACCAACCCTCCTGGCATCATTCAGTAACCTTCTACACTGGCCACAACACCACCAACCTTCCTGGCATCATTCAGCAACATTCTACACTGGCTACAATACCACCAACCTTCCTGGCATCATTCAGTAAATTCCTACACTGGCCACAACACCACCAACCTTCCTGGCATCATTCAGTAACTTCCTACACTGGCCACAACACCACCAACCTTCCTGGCATCATTCAGTAACCTTCTACACTGGCCACAACACCACCAACCTTCCTGGCATTATTCAGTAACCTTCTACACTGGCCACACCACCACCAACCTTCCTGGCATCATTCAGTAACCTTCTACACTGGCCACAACACCACCAACCTTCCTGGCATCATTCAATAACCTTCTACACTGGCCACACCACCACCAACCTTCCTAGCATCATTCAATAACATTCTACATTGGCCACAACACCACCAACCTTCCTGAAATCATTCAGCAACATTCTACACTGGCCACAACACCACCAACTTTCCTGGCATCATTCAGTAACCTTCTACACTGGCAACAACACCACCAACCTTCCTGGCATCATTCAATAACCTTCTACACTGGCCACAACACCACCAA
This sequence comes from Hypanus sabinus, assembly GCF_030144855.1. NCBI lineage: Eukaryota > Metazoa > Chordata > Chondrichthyes > Myliobatiformes > Dasyatidae > Hypanus > Hypanus sabinus. Next base: position 226,797 of record NW_026779001.1, read on the forward strand.
CCTTCCTGGCATCATTCAGTAAACTTCTACACTGGCCACAACACCAGCAACCTTCCTGGCATCATTCAGTAACCTTCTACACTGGCTACAACGCCACCAACCTTCCTGGCATCATTCCGTAACCTTCTACACTGGCCACACCACCACCAATCTTCCTGGCATCATTCAGTAACCTTCTACACTGGCCACAACACCACCAACCTTCCTGGCATCATTCAGTAACCTTCTACACTGGCTACAATACCACCAGCCTTCCTGGCATCATCCAGTAACCTTCTACACTGGCCACAGCACCACCAACCTTCCTGGCATCATTCCGTAACCTTCTACACTGGCTACAACACCACCAACCTTCCTGGCATCATTCAGTAACCTTCTACACTGTCCACAACACCACCAACCTTCCTGGCATCATTCCGTAACCTTCTACACTGGCCACAGCACCACCAACCTTCCTGGCATCATTCCGTAACCTTCTACACTGGCCACAGCACCACCAACCTTCCTGGCATCATTCCGTAACCTTCTACACTGGCCACAGCACCACCAACCTTCCTGGCATCATTCCGTAACCTTCTACACTGGCCACAGCACCACCAACCTTCCTGGCATCATTCCGTAACCTTCTACACTGGCCACAGCACCACCAACCTTCCTGGCATCATTCCGTAACCTTCTACACTGGCTACAACACCACCAACCTTCCTGGCATCATTCAATAACCTTCTTCACTGGCCACAACACCACCAACCTTCCTGGCATCATTCAGTAACCTTCTACACTGTCCACACCACCACCAACCTTCCTGGCATCATTCAGTAACCTTCTACACTGGCCACAACACCACCAACCTTCCTGGCATCATTCAGTAACCTTCTACACTGTCCACACCACCACCAACCTTCCTGGCATCATTCAGTAACCTTCTACACTGGCCACAACACCACCAACCTTCCTGGCATCATCCAGTAACCTTCTACACTGTCCACACCACCACCAACCTTCATGTAATCATTTACCAACCCTCCACACTGTCCACAACACCACCAACCTTCCTGGCATCATTCAATAATCTTCTACACTGTCCACAACACCACCAACCTTCCTGGCATCATTCAGTAACCTTCTACACTGGCCACAACACCACCAACCTTCCTGGCATCATTCAATAACCTTCTACACTGGCCACACCACCACCAACCTTCCTGGCATCATTCAGTAACCTTCTACACTGGCCACAACACCACCAACCTTCCTGGCATCATTCAATAACCTTCTACACTGGCCACACCACCACCAACCTTCCTGGCATCATTCAGTAACCTTCTACACTGGCCACAACACCACCAACCTTCCTGGCATCATTCAGTAACCTTCTACACTGTCCACACCACCACCAACCTTCCTGGCATCATTCCGTAACGTTCTACACTGTCCACACCACCACCAACATTCCTGGCATCATTCAGTAACCTTCTACACTGTCCACACCACCACCAACCTTCCTGTCATCATTCAGTAACCTTCTACACTGTCCACACCACCACCAACCTTCCTGGCGTCATTCAATAACATTCTACACTGGCCACAACACCACCAACCTTCCTGGCATCATTCAGCAAACTTCTACACTGTCCACACCACCACCAACCTTCCTGGCATCATTCAGTAACCTTCTACACTGGCCACAACACCACCAACCTTCCTGGCATCATTCAATAACCTTCTACACTGGCCACACCACCGCCAACATTCCTGGCATTATTCAGTAACCTTCTACACTGGCCACAATACCACCAACCTTCCTGGCATCATTCAGTAACCTTCTACACTGTCCACACCACCACCAACCTTCCTGGCATCATTCAATAACCTTCTACACTGGCCACACCACCGCCAACATTCCTGGCATCATTCAGTAACCTTCTACACTGGCCACAACACCACCAACCTTCCTGGCATCATTCAGTAACCTTCTACACTGTCCACAACACCACCAGCCTTCCTGGCATCATTCAGTAACCTTCTACACTGGCCACAACACCACCAACCTTCCTGGCATCATTCAGTAACCTTCCACACTGTCCACACCACCAACAACCTTCCTGGCATCATTCAGTAACCTTCTACACTGTCCACACCACCACCAACCTTCCTGGCGTCATTCAATAACCTTCTACACTGTCCACACCAACACCAACCTTCATGTAATCATTTACCAAACCTCCACACTGTCCACACCACCACCAACCTTCCTGGCATCATTCAGTAACCTTCTACACTGGCCACAACACCACCAACCTTCCTGGCATCATTCAGCAACATTCTACACTGGCTACAATACCACCAACCTTCCTGGCATCATTCAGTAAATTCCTACACTGGCCACAACACCACCAACCTTCCTGGCATCATTCAGTAACCTTCTACACTGGCTACAATACCGCCAACCTTCCTGGCATCATTCAGTAACTTCCTACACTGGCCACAACACCACCAACCTTCCTGGCATCATTCAGTAACCTCCTACACTGGCCACAACACCACCAACCTTCCTGGCATCATTCAGTAACCTTCTACACTGGCTACAATACCACCAACCTTCCTGGCATCATTCAGTAAATTCCTACACTGGCCACAACACCACCAACCTTCCTGGCATCATTCAGTAACTTCCAACACTGGCCACAACACCACCAACCTTCCTGGCACCATTCAGTAACCTTCTACACTGGCCACAACACCACCAACCTTCCTGGCATCATTCAGTAACCTTCTACACTGGCCACAACACCACCAACCTTCCTGGCATCATTCAATAACCTCCTACACTGGCCACTACACCACCAACCTTCCTGGCATCATTCAATAGCCTTCTACACTGGCCACAACACCACCAACCTTCCTGGCATCATTCAATAACCTCCTACACTGGCTACAATACCACCAACCTTCCTGGCATCATTCAGTAACCTCCTACACTGGCCACTACACCACCAACCTTCCTGGCATTATTCAATAACCTCCTACACTGGCCACTACACCACCAACCTTCCTGGCATCATTCAATAACCTTCTACACTGGCCACAACACCACCAACCTTCCTGGCATCATTCAATAACCTTCTACACTGGCCACAACACCACCAACCTTCCTGGCAACATTCAGTAACCTTCTACACTGGCCACACCACCGCCAACCTTCCTGGCATCATTCAGTAACCTTCTACACTGGCCACAACACCACCAACCTTCCTGGCATCATTCAATAACCTTCTACACTGGCTACAACACGACCAACCTTCCTGGCATCATTCAATAACCTTCTACACTGTCCACTACACCACCAACCTTCCTGGCATCATTCAGTAACCTTCTACACTGTCCACTACACCACCAACCTTCCTGGCATCATTCAATAACCTTCTACACTGGCCACACCACCGCCAACCTTCCTGGCATCATTCAGTAACCTTCTACACTGTCCACACCACCAGCAACCTTCCTGGCATCATTCAGTAACCTTCTACACTGTCCACAACACCACCAACCTTCCTGGCATCATTCGGTAACCTTCTACACTGGCCACAACACCAGCAACCTTCCTGGCATCATTCAGTAACCTTCTACATTGTCCACAACACCACCAACCTTCCTGGCATCATTCAGTAACCTTCTACATTGTCCACACCACCACCAACCTTCCTGGCATCATTCAGTAACCTTCTACACTGTCCACACCACCACCAACCTTCCTGGCATCATTCAGTAACCTTCTACAGTGGCCACAACACCAACAACCTTCCTGGCATCATTCAGTAACCTTCTACACTGTCCACACCACCACCAACCTTCCTGGCGTCATTCAATAACCTTCTACACTGTCCACACCACCACCAACCTTCCTGAAATCATTCAGCAACATTCTACACTGGCCACAACACCACCATCTTTCCTGGCATCATTCAGTAACCTTCTACACTGGCAACAACACCACCAACCTTCCTGGCATCATTCAATAACCTTCTACACTGGCCACAACACCACCAACCTTCCTGGCATCATTCCGTAACCTTCTACACTGGCCACACCACCACCAACCTTCCTAGCATCATTCAATAACATTCTACATTGGCCACAACAACACCAACCTTCCTGAAATCATTCAGCAACATTCTACACTGGCCACAACACCACCAACTTTCCTGGCATCATTCAGTAACCTTCTACACTGGCAACAACACCACCAACCTTCCTGGCATCATTCAATAACCTTCTACACTGGCCACAACACCACCAACCTCCCTGGCATCATTCAGTAACCTTCTACACTGGCCACAACACCAGCAACCTTCCTGGCATCATTCCGTAACCTTCTACACTGGCCACACCACCACCAATCTTCCTGGCATCATTCAATAACCTTCTACACTGGCCACAACACCACCAACCTTCCTGGCATCATTCAGTAATCTTCTACACTGTCTACAACACCACCAACCTTCCTGGCATCATCCAGTAACCTTCTACACTGCCCACACCACCACCAACCTTCCTGGCATCATTCCGTAACCTTCTACACTGGCCACAACACCACCAACCTTCCTGGCATCATTCAATAACTTTCTACACTGGCCACACACCACCAACCTTCCTGGCATCATTCAGTAACCTTCTACACTGGCCACAACACCACCAACCTTCCTGGCATCATTCAATAACCTTCTACACTGGCCACACCACCACCAACCTTCCCGGCATCATTCAGTAACCTTCTACACTGGCCACAACACCACCACCCTTCCTGGCATCATTCAGTAACCTTCTACACTGTCCACACCACCACCAACCTTCCTGGCATCATTCAGTAACCTTCTACACTGTCCACACCACCACCAACCTTCCTGGCATCATTCAGTAACCTTCTACACTGTCCACACCACCACCAACCTTCCTGGCATCATTCAGTAACCTTCTTCACTGGCCACAACACCACCAACCTTCCTGGCGTCATTCAATAACCTTCTACACTGTCCACAACACCACCAACCTTCCTGGCATCATTCGGTAACCTTCTACACTGGCCACACCACCACCAACCTTCCTGAAATCATTCAGCAACATTCTACACTGGCTACAGTACCACCATCCTTCCTGGTATCATTCAGTAACTTCCTACACTGGCCACAACACCACCAACCTTCCTGGCATCATTCAGTAACTTCCTACACTGGCCACAACACCACCAACCTTCCTGGCATCATTCAGTAACCTTCTACACTGGCCACGACACCACCAACCTTCCTGGCATCATTCAGTAAACTTCTACACTGGCCACAACACCACCAACCTTCCTGGCATCATTCAGTAACCTTCTACACTGGCCACAACACCACCAACCTTCCTGGCATCATTCAGTAACCTTCTACACTGGCCACAACACCACCAACCTTCCTGGCATCATTCAGCAACATTCTACACTGGCTACAATACCACCAACCTTCCTGGCATCATTCAGTAACCACCTACACTGGCCACTACACCACCAACCTTCCTGGCATTATTCAATATCCTCCTACACTGGCCACTACACCACCAACCTTCCTGGCATCATTCAATAACCTTCTACACTGGCCACAACACCACCAACCTTCCTGGCATCATTCAATAACCTCCTACACTGGCTACAATACCACCAACCTTCCTGGCATCATTCAGTAACCTCCTACACTGGCCACTACACCACCAACCTTCCTGGCATTATTCAATAACCTCCTACACTGGCCACTACACCACCAACCTTCCTGGCATCATTCAATAACCTTCTACACTGTCCACAACACCACCAACCTTCCTGGCATCATTCAATAACCTTCTACACTGGCCACAACACCACCAACCTTCCTGGCATCATTCAGTAACCTTCTACACTGGCCACACCACCGCCAACCTTCCTGGCATCATTCAGTAACCTTCTACACTGGCCACAACACCACCAACCTTCCTGGCATCATTCAATAACCTTCTACACTGGCTACAATACGACCAACCTTCCTGGCATCATTCAATAACCTTCTACACTGTCCACTACACCACCAACCTTCCTGGCATCATTCAGTAACCTTCTACACTGTCCACTACACCACCAACCTTCCTGGCATCATTCAATAACCTTCTACACTGGCCACACCACCGCCAACCTTCCTGGCATCATTCAGTAACCTTCTACACTGGCCACAACACCACCAACCTTCCTGGCATCATTCAGTAACCTTCTACACTGGCCACACCACCACCAACCTTCCTGGCATCATTCAGTAACCTTCTACATTGTCCACACCACCACCAACCTTCCTGGCATCATTCAATAACCTTCTACATTGTCCACAACACCACCAACCTTCCTGGGATCATTCAGTAACCTTCTACATTGTCCACACCACCACCAACCTTCCTGGCATCATTCAGTAACCTTCTACACTGTCCACACCACCACCAACCTTCCTGGCATCATTCAGTAACCTTCTACACTGTCCACACCACCAACAACCTTCCTGGCATCATTCAGTAACCTTCTACACTGTCCACACCACCACCAACCTTCCTGGCGTCATTCAATAACCTTCTACACTGTCCACACCACCACCAGCCTTCATGTAATCATTTACCAACCCTCCACACTGTCCACAACACCACCAACCTTCCTGGCATCATTCCGTAACCTTCTACACTGGCCACACCACCACCAACCTTCCTAGCATCATTCAATAACATTCTACATTGGCCACAACACCACCAACCTTCCTGAAATCATTCAGCAACATTCTACACTGGCCACAACACCACCAACTTTCCTGGCATCATTCAGTAACCTTCTACACTGGCAACAACACCACCAACCTTCCTGGCATCATTCAATAACCTTCTACACTGGCCACAACACCACCAACCTTCCTGGCATCATTCAGTAACCTTCTACACTGGCCACAACACCAGCAACCTTCCTGGCATCATTCCGTAACCTTCTACACTGGCCACACCACCACCAATCTTCCTGGCATCATTCAGTAACCTTCTACACTGGCGACAACACCACCAACCTTCCTGGCATCATTCAGTAATCTTCTACACTGTCTACAACACCACCAACCTTCCTGGCATCATCCAGTAACCTTCTACACTGCCCACACCACCACCAACCTTCCTGGCATCATTCCGTAACCTTCTACACTGGCCACAACACCACCAACCTTCCTGGCATCATTCAATAACCTTCTACACTGGCCATACCACCACCAACCTTCCTGGCATCATTCAGTAACCTTCTACACTGGCCACAACACCACCAACCTTCCTGGCATCATTCAATAACCTTCTACACTGGCCACACCACCACCAACCTTCCTGGCATCATTCAGTAACCTTCTACACTGGCCACAACACCACCAACCTTCCTGGCATCATTCAGTAACCTTCTACACTGTCCACACCACCACCAACCTTCCTGGCATCATTCAGTAACCTTCTACACTGTCCACACCACCACCAACCTTCCTGGCATCATTCAGTAACCTTCTACACTGTCCACACCACCACCAACCTTCCTGGCATCATTCAGTAACCTTCTACACTGTCCACACCACCACCAACCTTCCTGGCATCATTCAGTAACCTTCTACACTGTCCACACCACCACCAACCTTCCTGGCATCATTCAGTAACCTTCTACACTGTCCACACCACCACCAACCTTCCTGGCGTCATTCAATAACCTTCTACACTGTACACAACACCACCAACCTTCCTGGCATCATTCGGTAACCTTCTACACTGGCCACACCACCACCAACCTTCCTGAAATCATTCAGCAACATTCTACACTGGCTACAGTACCACCATCCTTCCTGGCATCATTCAGTAACTTCCTACACTGGCCACAACACCACCAACCTTCCTGGCATCATTCAGTAACTTCCTACACTGGCCACAACACCACCAACCTTCCTGGCATCATTCAGTAACCTTCTACACTGGCCACAACACCACCAACCTTCCTGGCATCATTCAGTAACCTTCTACACTGGCCACAACTCCACCAACCTTCCTGGCATCATTCAGTAACCTTCTACACTGGCCACAACACCACCAACCTTCCTGGCATCATTCAGTAACCTTCTACACTGGCCACAACACCACCAACCTTCCTGGCATCATTCAGCAACATTCTACACTGGCTACAATACCACCAACCTTCCTGGCATCATTCAGTAAATTCCTACACTGGCCACAACACCACCAACCTTCCTGGCATCATTCAGTAACTTCCTACACTGGCCACAACACCACCAACCTTCCTGGCATCATTCAGTAACCTTCTACACTGGCCACAACACCACCAACCTTCCTGGCATCATTCAGTAACCTTCTACACTGGCCACACCACCACCAACCTTCCTGGCATCATTCAGTAACCTTCTACACTGGCCACAACACCACCAACCTTCCTGGCATCATTCAGCAACCTTCTACACTGGCTACAACACCACCAACCTTCCTGGCATCATTCAGCAACCTTCTACACTGGACACAACACCACCAACCTTCCTGGCATCATTCAGTAACCTTCTACACTGGCTACAATACCGCCAACCTTCCTGGCATCATTCAGTAACTTCCTAAACTGGCCACTACACCACCAACCTTCCTGGCATCATTCAGTAACCTCCTACACTGGCCACAACACCACCAACCTTCCTGGCATCATTCAGTAACCTTCTACACTGGCTACAATACCACCAACCTTCCTGGCATCATTCAGTAAATTCCTACACTGGCCACAACACCACCAACCTTTCTGGCATCATTCAGTAACTTCCAACACTGGCCACAACACCACCAACCTTCCTGGCATCATTCAGTAACCTTCTACACTGGCCACAACACCACCAACCTTCCTGGCATCATTCAGTAACCTTCTACACTGGCCACAATACCACCAACCTTCCTGGCATCATTCAATAACCTCCTACACTGGCCACTACACCACCAACCTTCCTGGCATCATTCAATAACCTTCTACACTGGCCACAACACCAGCAACCTTCCTGGCATCATTCAATAACCTCCTACACTGGCCACTACACCACCAACCTTCCTGGTATCATTCAATAACCTCCTACACTGGCTACAATACCACCAACCTTCCTGGCATCATTCAGTAACCTCCTACACTGGCCGCTACACCACCAACCTTCCTGGCATCATTCAGTAACCTTCTACACTGGCCACAACACCACCAACCTTCCTGGCATCATTCAGTAACCTTCTACACTGGCGACAACACCACCAACCTTCCTTGCATCATTCAGTAAACTTCTACAGTGGCCACAACACCACCAACCTTCCTGGCATCATTCAGCAACATTCTACACTGGCTACAATACCACCAACCTTCCTGGCATCATTCAGTAAATTCCTACACTGGCCACAACACCACCAACCTTCCTGGCATCATTCAGTAACTTCCTACACTGGCCGCAACACCACCAACTTTCCTGGCATCATTCAGTAACTTTCTACACTGGCCACAACACCACCAACCTTCCTGGCATCATTCAGTAACCGTCTACACTGGCCACACTACCACCAACCTTCCTGGCATCATTCAGTAACCTTCTACACTGGCCACAACACCACCAACCTTCCTGGCATCAATCAGCAACCTTCTACACTGGCTACAACACCACCAACCTTCCTGGCATCATTCAGCAACATTCTACACTGGCCACAACACCACCAACCTTCCTGGCATCATTCAGTAACCTTCTACACTGGCTACAATACCGCCAACCTTCCTGGCATCATTCAGTATCTTCCTACACTGGCCACAACACCACCAACCTTCCTGGCATCATTCAGTAACCTCCTACACTGGCCACAACACCACCAACCTTCCTGGCATCATTCAGTAACCTTCTACACTGGCTACAATACCACCAACCTTCCTGGCATCATTCAGTAAATTCCTACACTGGCCACAACACCACCAACCTTCCTGGCATCATGCAGTAACTTCCAACACTGGCCACAACACCACCAACCTTCCTGGCATCATTCAGTAACCTTCTACACTGGCCACAAAAACACCAACCTTCCTGGCATCATTCAGTAACCTTCTACACTGGCCACAACACCAACAACCTTCCTGGCAACATTCAATAACCTCCTACACTGGCCACTACACCACCAACCTTCCTGGCATCATTCAATAACCTTCTACACTGGCCACAGCACCACCAACCTTCCTGGCATCATTCAGCAACATTCTACACTGGCCACAACACCACCAACCTTCCTGGCATCATTCAGTAACCTTCTACACTGGCTACAATACCGCCAACCTTCCTGGCATCATTCAGTATCTTCCTACACTGGCCACAACACCACCAACCTTCCTGGCATCATTCAGTAACCTCCTACACTGGCCACAACACCACCAACCTTCCTGGCATCATTCAGTAACCTTCTACACTGGCTACAATACCACCAACCTTCCTGGCATCATTCAGTAAATTCCTACACTGGCCACAACACCACCAACCTTCCTGGCATCATGCAGTAACTTCCAACACTGGCCACAACACCACCAACCTTCCTGGCATCATTCAGTAACCTTCTACACTGGCCACAAAAACACCAACCTTCCTGGCATCATTCAGTAACCTTCTACACTGGCCACTACACCACCAACCTTCCTGGCATCATTCAATAACCTTCTACACTGGCCACAACACCACCAACCTTCCTGGCATCATTCAATAACCTCCTACACTGGCCACTACACCACCAACCTTCCTGGCATCATTCAATAACCTCCTACACTGGCTACAATACCACCAACCTTCCTGGCATCATTCAGTAACCTCCTACACTGGCCACTACACCACCAACCTTCCTGGCATTATTCAATAACCTCCTACACAGGCCACTACACCACCAACCTTCCTGGCATCATTCAGTAACCTTCTACACTGGCCACAGCACCACCAACCTTCCTGGCATTATTCAATAACCTCCTACACTGGCCACTACACCACCAACCTTCCTGGCATTATTCAATAACCTCCTACACAGGCCACTACACCACCAACCTTCCTGGCATCATTCAATAACCTTCTACACTGTCCACACCACCACCAACCTTCCTGGCATCATTCAGTAACCTTCTATACTGGCCACACCACCACCAACCTTCCTGGCATCATTCAGTAACCTTCTACACTGTCCACACCACCACCAACCTTCCTGGCATCATTCAGTAACCTTCTACACTGTCCACACCACCAACAACCTTCCTGGCATCATTCCGTAACCTTCTACACTGGCCACACCACCACCAACCTTCCTAGCATCATTCAATAACATTCTACATTGGCCACAACACCACCAACCTTCCTGAAATCATTCAGTAACCTTCTACACTGGCTACAACGCCACCAACCTTCCTGGCATCATTCCGTAACCTTCTACACTGGCCACACCACAACCAATCTTCCTGGCATCATTCAGTAACCTTCTACACTGGCCACAACACCACCAACCTTCCTGGCATCATTCAGTAACCTTCTACACTGGCTACAATACCACCAGCTTTCCTGGCATCATTCAGTAATCTTCTACACTGTCTACAACACCACCAACCTTCCTGGCATCATCCAGTAACCTTCTACACTGTCCACACCACCACCAACCTTCCTGGCATCATTCAGTAACCTTCTACACTGTCCACACCACCACCAACCTTCCTGGCGTCATTCAATAACCTTCTACACTGTCTACAACACCACCAACCTTCCTGGCATCGTTCAACAACCTTCTACACTGTCCACACCACCGCCAACCTTCCTGGCATCATTCAGCAACCTTCTACACTGGCCACAACACCACCAACCTTCCTGGCGTCATTCAGTAACCTCCTACACTGGCCACTACACCACCAACCTTCCTGGCATCATTCAGTAACCTTCTACACTGGCCACAACACCACCAACCTTCCTGAAATCATTCAGCAACATTCTACACTGGCTACAGTACCACCAACCTTCCTGGCATCATTCAGTAACTTCCTACACTGGCCACAACACCACCAACCTTCCTTGCATCATTCGGTAACCTTCTACACTGGCCACAACACCACCAACCTTCCTGGCATCATTCAGTAACCTTCTACACTGGCCACAACACCACCAACCTTCCTGGCATCATTCAGTAACCTTCTACACTGGCCACAACACCACCAACCTTCCTGGCATCATTCAGCAACATTCTACACTGGCTACAATACCACCAACCTTCCTGGCATCATTCAGTAAATTCCTACTCTGGCCACGACACCACCAACCTTCCTGGCATCATTCAGTAACCTTCTACACTGGCTACAATACCACCAACCTTCCTGGCATCATTCAGTAAATTCCTACACTGGCCACAACACCACCAACCTTCCTGGCATCATGCAGTAACTTCCAACACTGGCCACAACACCACCAACCTTCCTGGCATCATTCAGTAACCTTCTACACTGGCTACAACACCACCAACCTTCCTGGCATCATTCCGTTAACTTCTACACTGTCGGAAACACCACCAACCTTCCTGGCATCATTCAGTAACCTTCTACACTGGCCACACCACCACCAACATTCCTGGCATCATTCAATAACCTTCTACACTGGCCACACCACCACCAACCTTCCTGGCATCATTCAATAACCTTCTTCACTGGCCACACCACCACCAACCTTCCTGGCATCAGTCAGTAACCTTCTACACTGGCCAGTACACCACCAACCTTCCTGGCATCATTCAGTAACCTTCTACAATGTCCACAACACCACCAACCTTCCTGGCATCATTCAGTAACCTTCTACACTGTCCACACCACCACCAACCTTCATGTAATCAATTACCAACCCTCCACACTGTCCACAACACCACCACCCTTCCTGGCATCATTCCGTAACCTTCTACACTGGCCACACCACCACCAACCTTCCTAGCATCATTCAATAACATTCTACATTGGCCACAACACCACCAACCTTCCTGAAATCATTCAGTAACCTTCTACACTGGCTACAACGCCACCAACCTTCCTGGCATCATTCCGTAACCTTCTACACTGGCCACAACACCACCAACCTTCCTGGCATCATTCAGTAACCTTCTACACTGGCTACAATACCACCAGCTTTCCTGGCATCATTCAGTAATCTTCTACACTGTCTACAACACCACCAACCTTCCTGGCATCATCCAGTAACCTTCTCCACTGTCCACACCACCACCAACCTTCCTGGCATCATTCAGTAACCTTCTACACTGTCCACACCACCACCAACCTTCCTGGCGTCATTCAATAACCTTCTACACTGGCCACAACACCACCAACCTTCCTGGCATCATTCAGTAACCTTCTACACTGGCTACAACACCACAAAACATCCTGGCATCGTTCAACAACCTTCTACACAGGCCACAACTCCGCCAACCATCCTGGCATCATTCAGTAACCTCCTACACTGGCCACTACAGCACCAACCTTCCTGGCATCATTCAGTAACCTTCTACACTGGCCACAACACCACCAACCTTCCTGAAATCATTCAGCAACATTCTACACTGGCTACAGTACCACCAACCTTCCTGGCATCATTCAGTAACTTCCTACACTGGCCACAACACCACCAACCTTCCTGGCATCATTCAGTAACCTTCTACACTGGCCACAACACCACCAACCTTCCTGGCATCATTCAGTAACCTTCTACACTGGCCACAACACCACCAACCTTCCTGGCATCATTCAGCAACATTCTACACTGGCTACAATACCACCAACCTTCCTGGCATCATTCAGTAAATTCCTACTCTGGCCACGACACCACCAACCTTCCTGGCATCATTCAGTAACTTCCTACACTGGCCACACCACCACCAACCTTCCTGGCATCATTCAGTAACCTTCTACACTGGCCACAACACCAGCAACCTTCCTGGCATCATTCAGTAACCTTCTACACTGGCCACAACACCACCAACCTTCCTGGCATCATTCAATAACCTTCTACACTGGCCACACCACCACCAACCTTCCTGGCATCATTCAGTAACCTTCTACACTGGCCACAACACCACCAACCTTCCTGGCATCATTCAGTAACCTTCTACACTGGCTACAACACCACCAACCTTCCTGGCATCATTCCGTTAACTTCTACACTGTCGGAAACACCACCAACCTTCCTGGCATCATTCAGTAACCTTCTACACTGGCCACACCACCACCAACATTCCTGGCATCATTCAATAACCTTCTACACTGGCCACACCACCACCAACCTTCCTGGCATCATTCAATAACCTTCTTCACTGGCCACACCACCACCAACCTTCCTGGCATCAGTCAGTAACCTTCTACACTGGCCAGTACACCACCAACCTTCCTGGCATCATTCAGTAACCTTCTACAAGGTCCACAACACCACCAACCTTCCTGGCATCATTCAGTAACCTTCTACACTGGCCACAATGCCACCAACCTTCCTGGCATCATTCAGTAACCTTCTACACTGTCCACACCACCACCAACCTTCCTGGCATCATTCAGTAACCTTCTACACTGGCCACAACACCACCAACCTTCCTGGCATCATTCAGTAACCTTCTACACTGGCCACAACACCACCAACCTTCCTGGCATCATTCAGTAACCTTCTACACTGGCCACACAACCACCAACCTTCCTGGCATCATTCAATAACCTCCTGCACTGGCCACACAACCACCAAACTTCCTGGCATCATTCAATAACCTTCTACACTGGCCACACCACCACCAACCTTCCTGGCATCATTCAGTAACCTTCTACACTGGCTACAACACCACCAACCTTCCTGGCATCATTCAGTAACCTTCTACACTGGCTACAACACCACCAACCTTCCTGGCATCATTCAGTAACCTTCTACACTGTCCACAACACCACCAACCTTCCTGGCATCATTCAATAACCTTCTACACTGTCCACAACACCACCAACCTTCCTGGCATCATTCAATAACCTTCTACACTGGCCACACCACCACCAACCTTCCTGGCATCATTCAGTAACCTTCTACACTGGCTACAACACCACCAACATTCCTGGCATCATTCAGTAACCTTCTACACTGGCTACAACACCACCAACCTTCCTGGCATCATTCAGTAACCTTCTACACTGTCCACAACTCCACCAACCTTCCTGGCATCATTCAATAACCTTCTACACTGTCCACAACACCACCAACCTTCCTGGCATCATTCAAAAACCTTCTACACTGGCCACACCACCACCAACCTTCCTGGCATCATTCAATAACCTTCTACACTGGCCACAACACCACCAACCTTCCTGGCATCATTCGGTAACCTTCTACACTGGCCACAACACCACCAACCTTCCTGGCATCATTCGGTAACCTTCCACACTGGCCACAAAACCACCAACCTTCCTGGCATCATTCAGTAACCTTCTACACTGGCCACAACACCACCAACCTTCCTGGCATCATTCGGTAACCTTCTACACTGGCCACAACACCACCACCCTTCCTGGCATCATTCAGTAACCTTCTACACTGGCTACAACACCACCAACCTTCCTGGCATCATTCAATAACCTCCTGCACTGGCCACACAACCACCAACCTTCCTGGCATCATTCAATAACCTCCTGCACTGGCCACACAACCACCAACCTTCCTGGCATCATTCAGCAACATTCTACACTGGCTACAATACCACCAACCTTCCTGGCATCATTCAGTAACCTTCTACACTGTCCACACCACCACCAACCTTCCTGGCATCATTTAATAACCTCCTACACTGGCCACAACACCACCAACCTTCCTGGCATCATTCAATAACCTTCTACACTGGCCACAACACCACCAACCTTCCTGGCATCATTCAATAACCTCCTACACTGGCCACAACACCACCAACCTTCCTGGCATCATTCAGTAACCTTCTACACTGGCCACAACACCACCAACCTTCCTGGCATCATTCAATAACCTCCTACACTGGCCACACCACCACCAACCTTCCTGGCATCATTCAGTAACCTCCTACACTATCCACAACACCACCAACCTTCCTGGCATCATTCAATAACCTCCGACACTGCTCACAACACCAGCAACCTTCCTGGCATCATTCAGTAACCTCCTACACTATCCACAACACCACCAACCTTCCTGGCATCATTCAATAACCTCCTACACTGTCCACTACACCACCAACCTCCCTGGCATCATTCAGTAACCTTCTACACTGCTCACAACACCACCAACCTTCCTGGCATCATTCAGTAACCTTCTACATAGGCCACAGCACCACCAACCTTCCTGGCATCATTCAGTAACTTTCTACACTGGCCACAACACCACCAACCTTCCTGGCATCATTCAGTAACTTTCTACACTGGCCACAACACCACCAAACTTCCTGGCATCATTCAGTAACCTTCTACACTGCTCACAACACCGGCAACCTTTCTGGCATCATTCAATAACTTTCTACACTGGCCAGACCACCACCAACCTTCCTGGCATCATTCAATAAACTCCTACACTGTCCACAAGACCACCAACCTTCCTGGCATCATTCAGTAACCTTCTACACTGGCCACAACACCACCAACCTTCCTGGCATCATTCAGTAACCTTCTACACTGGCCAAACCACCACCAACATTCCTGACATCATTCAATAACCTCCTACACGGCTCACAACACCACCAACCTTCCTGGCATCATTCAATAACCTCCTACACTGGCCACAACACCACCAACCTTCCTGGCATCATTCAATAACCTTCTACACTGGCCACAACACCACCAACCTTCCTGGCATCATTCGGTAACCTTCTACACTGGCCACAACACCACCAACCTTCCTGGCATCATTCGGTAACCTTCTACACTGGCCACAAAACCACCAACCTTCCTGGCATCATTCAGTAACCTTCTACACTGGCCACAACACCACCAACCTTCCTGGCATCATTCGGTAACCTTCTACACTGGCCACAACACCACCACCCTTCCTGGCATCATTCAGTAACCTTCTACACTGGCTACAACACCACCAACCTTCCTGGCATCATTCAATAACCTCCTGCACTGGCCACACAACCACCAACCTTCCTGGCATCATTCAATAACCTCCTGCACTGGCCACACAACCACCAACCTTCCTGGCATCATTCAGCAACATTCTACACTGGCTACAATACCACCAACATTCCTGGCATCATTCAGTAACCTTCTACACTGTCCACACTACCACCAACCTTCCTGGCATCATTCAATAACCTCCTACACTGGCCACAACACCACCAACCTTCCTGGCATCATTCAATAACCTTCTACACTGGCCACAACACCACCAACATTCCTGGCATCATTCAATAACCTCCTACACTGGCCACAACACCACCAACCTTCCTGGCATCATTCAGTAACCTTCTACACTGGCCACAACACCACCAACCTTCCTGGCATCATTCAATAACCTCCTACACTGGCCACACCACCACCAACCTTCCTGGCATCATTCAGTAACCTCCTACACTATCCACAACACCACCAACCTTCCTGGCATCATTCAATAACCTCCGACACTGCTCACAACACCAGCAACCTTCCTGGCATCATTCAGTAACCTCCTACACTATCCACAACACCACCAACCTTCCTGGCATCATTCAATAACCTCCTACACTGTCCACTACACCACCAACCTTCCTGGCATCATTCAGTAACCTTCTACACGGCTCACAACACCACCAACCTTCCTGGCATCATTCAGTAACCTTCTACACAGGCCACAGCACCACCAACCTTCCTGGCATCATTCAGTAACTTTCTACACTGGCCACAACACCACCAACCTTCCTGGCATCATTCAATAAACTCCTACACTGTCCACAAGACCACCAACCTTCCTGGCATCATTCAGTAACCTTCTACACTGGCCACAACACCACCAACCTTCCTGGCATCATTCAGTAACCTTCTACACTGGCCACACCACCACCAACATTCCTGACATCATTCAATAACCTCCTACACTGCTCACAACACCACCAACCTTCCTGGCATCATTCAACAACCTCCTACACTGGCCACAACACCACCAACCTTCCTGGCATCATTCAATAACCTTCTTCACTGGCCACACCACCACCAACCTTCCTGGCATCATTCAGTAACCTTCTACACTGGCCAGACCACCACCAACCTTCCTGGCATCATTCAATAACCTCCTACACTGGCCACAACACCACCAACCTTCCTGGCATCATTCAATAACCTTCTTCACTGGCCACACCACCACCAACCTTCCTGGCATCATTCAGTAACCTTCTACACTGGCCAGACCACCACCAACCTTCCTGGCATCATTCAATAACCTTCTTCACTGGCCACACCACCACCAACCTTCCTGGCATCATTCAATAACCTTCTTCACTGGCCACACCACCACCAACCTTCCTGGCATCATTCAATAACCTTCTACACTGGCCACAACACCACCAGCCTTCCTGGCATCATTCAGTAACCTTCTACACTGGCCACAACACCACCAACATTCCTGGCATCATTCAGTAACCTTCTACACTGGCTACAATACCACCAGCCTTCCTGGCATCATTCACGAACCTTCTAAACTGGCCAGAACACCTCCAAACTTCCTGGCATCATTCAGTAACCTTCTACACTGGCCACAACACCACCAACCTTCCTGGCATCATTCAATAACCTTCTACACTGGCCACAACACCACCAACCTTCCTGGCATCATTCAATAACCTTCTTCACTGGCCACAACACCACCAACATTCCTGGCATCATTCAGTAACCTTCTACACTGGCCACAACACCACCAACCTTCCTGGCATCATTCACTAACCTTCTACACTGTCCACAACACCACCAACCTTACTGGCATCATTCAATAACCTTCTACACTGGCCACAACACCAGCAACCTTCCTGGCATCATTCAGTAACCTCCTACACTATCCACAACACCACCAACCTTCCTGGCATCATTCAGTAACCTCCTACACTATCCACAACACCACCAACCTTCCTGGCATCATTCAATAACCTCCGACACTGCTCACAACACCAGCAACCTTCCTGGCATCATTCAGTAACCTCCTACACTATCCACAACACCACCAACCTTCCTGGCATCATTCAATAACCTCCTACACTGTCCACTACACCACCAACCTCCCTGGCATCATTCAGTAACCTTCTACACTGCTCACAACACCACCAACCTTCCTGGCATCATTCAGTAACCTTCTACATAGGCCACAGCACCACCAACCTTCCTGGCATCATTCAGTAACTTTCTACACTGGCCACAACACCACCAACCTTCCTGGCATCATTCAGTAACTTTCTACACTGGCCACAACACCACCAAACTTCCTGGCATCATTCAGTAACCTTCTACACTGCTCACAACACCGGCAACCTTTCTGGCATCATTCAATAACTTTCTACACTGGCCAGACCACCACCAACCTTCCTGGCATCATTCAATAAACTCCTACACTGTCCACAAGACCACCAACCTTCCTGGCATCATTCAGTAACCTTCTACACTGGCCACAACACCACCAACCTTCCTGGCATCATTCAGTAACCTTCTACACTGGCCAAACCACCACCAACATTCCTGACATCATTCAATAACCTCCTACACTGCTCACAACACCACCAACCTTCCTGGCATCATTCAATAACCTCCTACACTGGCCACAACACCACCAACCTTCCTGGCATCATTCAATAACCTTCTACACTGGCCACAACACCACCAACCTTCCTGGCATCATTCGGTAACCTTCTACACTGGCCACAACACCACCAACCTTCCTGGCATCATTCGGTAACCTTCTACACTGGCCACAAAACCACCAACCTTCCTGGCATCATTCAGTAACCTTCTACACTGGCCACAACACCACCAACCTTCCTGGCATCATTCGGTAACCTTCTACACTGGCCACAACACCACCACCCTTCCTGGCATCATTCAGTAACCTTCTACACTGGCTACAACACCACCAACCTTCCTGGCATCATTCAATAACCTCCTGCACTGGCCACACAACCACCAACCTTCCTGGCATCATTCAATAACCTCCTGCACTGGCCACACAACCACCAACCTTCCTGGCATCATTCAGCAACATTCTACACTGGCTACAATACCACCAACCTTCCTGGCATCATTCAGTAACCTTCTACACTGTCCACACTACCACCAACCTTCCTGGCATCATTCAATAACCTCCTACACTGGCCACAACACCACCAACCTTCCTGGCATCATTCAATAACCTTCTACACTGGCCACAACACCACCAACCTTCCTGGCATCATTCAATAACCTCCTACACTGGCCACAACACCACCAACCTTCCTGGCATCATTCAGTAACCTTCTACACTGGCCACAACACCACCAACCTTCCTGGCATCATTCAATAACCTCCTACACTGGCCACACCACCACCAACCTTCCTGGCATCATTCAGTAACCTCCTACACTATCCACAACACCACCAACCTTCCTGGCATCATTCAATAACCTCCGACACTGCTCACAACACCAGCAACCTTCCTGGCATCATTCAGTAACCTCCTACACTATCCACAACACCACCAACCTTCCTGGCATCATTCAATAACCTCCTACACTGTCCACTACACCACCAACCTTCCTGGCATCATTCAGTAACCTTCTACACAGGCCACAGCACCACCAACCTTCCTGGCATCATTCAGTAACTTTCTACACTGGCCACAACACCACCAACCTTCCTGGCATCATTCAATAAACTCCTACACTGTCCACAAGACCACCAACCTTCCTGGCATCATTCAGTAACCTTCTACACTGGCCACAACACCACCAACCTTCCTGGCATCATTCAGTAACCTTCTACACTGGCCACACCACCACCAACATTCCTGACATCATTCAATAACCTCCTACACTGCTCACAACACCACCAACCTTCCTGGCATCATTCAACAACCTCCTACACTGGCCACAACACCACCAACCTTCCTGGCATCATTCAATAACCTTCTTCACTGGCCACACCACCACCAACCTTCCTGGCATCATTCAGTAACCTTCTACACTGGCCAGACCACCACCAACCTTCCTGGCATCATTCAATAACCTCCTACACTGGCCACAACACCACCAACCTTCCTGGCATCATTCAATAACCTTCTTCACTGGCCACACCACCACCAACCTTCCTGGCATCATTCAGTAACCTTCTACACTGGCCAGACCACCACCAACCTTCCTGGCATCATTCAATAACCTTCTTCACTGGCCACACCACCACCAACCTTCCTGGCATCATTCAATAACCTTCTACACTGGCCACAACACCACCAGCCTTCCTGGCATCATTCGGTAACCTTCTACACTGGCCACAACACCACCAACCTTCCTGGCATCATTCAGTCACCTTCTACACTGGCTACAATACCACCAGCCTTCCTGGCATCATTCACGAACCTTCTAAACTGGCCACAACACCTCCAAACTTCCTGGCATCATTCAGTAACCTTCTACACTGGCCACAACACCACCAACCTTCCTGGCATCATTCAATAACCTTCTACACTGGCCACAACACCACCAACCTTCCTGGCATCATTCAATAACCTTCCTCACTGGCCACAACACCACCAACCTTCCTGGCATCATTCAGTAACCTTCTACACTGGCTACAATACCACCAGCCTTCCTGGCATCATTCACGAACCTTCTAAACTGGCCACAACACCTCCAATCTTCCTGGCATCATTCAGTAACCTTCTACACTGGCCACAACACCACCAACCTTCCTGGCATCATTCACTAACCTTCTACACTGTCCACAACACCACCAACCTTACTGGCATCATTCAATAACCTTCTACACTGGCCACAACACCACCAACCTTCCTGGCATCATTCACGAACCTTCTAAACTGGCCACAACACCACCAACCTTCCTGGCATCATTCAGTAACCTTCTACACTGGCCACTACACCACCAACATTCCTGACATCATTCAATAAACTCCTACACTGGCCACAACACCACCAACCTTCCTGGCATCATTCAATAACCTTCTACACTGGCCACAACACCACCAACATTCCTGGCATCATTCAATAACCTTCTTCACTGGCCACAACACCACCAACCTTCCTGGCATCATTCAGTAACCTTCTACACTGGCCACAGCACCACCAACCTTCCTGGCATCATTCAGTAACTTTCTACACTGGCCACAACACCACCAACCTTCCTGGCATCATTCAGTAACCTTCTACACTGGCCACAGCACACCCAACCTTCCTGGCATCATTCAGTAACCTTCTACACTGGCCACAAAACCACCAACCTTCCTGGCATCATTCAGCAACATTCTACACTGGCCACAACACCACCAACCTTCCTGGCATCATTCAGTAACCTTCGACACTGGCCACAACACCACCAACCTTCCTGGCATCATTCACGAAACTTCTAAACTGGCCACAACACCACCAACCTTCCTGGCATCATTCAGTAACCTTCTACACTGGCCACAACACCACCAACCTTCCTGGCATCATTCAATAACCTTCTACACTGTCCACAAGACCACCAACCTTCCTGGCATCATTCAGTAACCTTCTACACTGGCCACAACACCACCAACCTTCCTGGCATCATTCAGTAACCTTCTACACTGGCCAAACCACCACCAACATTCCTGACATCATTCAATAACCTCCTACACTGCTCACAACACCACCAACCTTCCTGGCATCATTCAATAACCTCCTACACTGGCCACAACACCACCAACCTTCCTGGCATCATTCAATAACCTTCTACACTGGCCACAACACCACCAACCTTCCTGGCATCATTCGGTAACCTTCTACACTGGCCACAACACCACCAACCTTCCTGGCATCATTCGGTAACCTTCTACACTGGCCACAAAACCACCAACCTTCCTGGCATCATTCAGTAACCTTCTACACTGGCCACAACACCACCAACCTTCCTGGCATCATTCGGTAACCTTCTACACTGGCCACAACACCACCACCCTTCCTGGCATCATTCAGTAACCTTCTACACTGGCTACAACACCACCAACCTTCCTGGCATCATTCAATAACCTCCTGCACTGGCCACACAACCACCAACCTTCCTGGCATCATTCAATAACCTCCTGCACTGGCCACACAACCACCAACCTTCCTGGCATCATTCAGCAACATTCTACACTGGCTACAATACCACCAACCTTCCTGGCATCATTCAGTAACCTTCTACACTGTCCACACTACCACCAACCTTCCTGGCATCATTCAATAACCTCCTACACTGGCCACAACACCACCAACCTTCCTGGCATCATTCAATAACCTTCTACACTGGCCACAACACCACCAACCTTCCTGGCATCATTCAATAACCTCCTACACTGGCCACAACACCACCAACCTTCCTGGCATCATTCAGTAACCTTCTACACTGGCCACAACACCACCAACCTTCCTGGCATCATTCAATAACCTCCTACACTGGCCACACCACCACCAACCTTCCTGGCATCATTCAGTAACCTCCTACACTATCCACAACACCACCAACCTTCCTGGCATCATTCAATAACCTCCGACACTGCTCACAACACCAGCAACCTTCCTGGCATCATTCAGTAACCTCCTACACTATCCACAACACCACCAACCTTCCTGGCATCATTCAATAACCTCCTACACTGTCCACTACACCACCAACCTTCCTGGCATCATTCAGTAACCTTCTACACAGGCCACAGCACCACCAACCTTCCTGGCATCATTCAGTAACTTTCTACACTGGCCACAACACCACCAACCTTCCTGGCATCATTCAATAAACTCCTACACTGTCCACAAGACCACCAACCTTCCTGGCATCATTCAGTAACCTTCTACACTGGCCACAACACCACCAACCTTCCTGGCATCATTCAGTAACCTTCTACACTGGCCACACCACCACCAACATTCCTGACATCATTCAATAACCTCCTACACTGCTCACAACACCACCAACCTTCCTGGCATCATTCAACAACCTCCTACACTGGCCACAACACCACCAACCTTCCTGGCATCATTCAATAACCTTCTTCACTGGCCACACCACCACCAACCTTCCTGGCATCATTCAGTAACCTTCTACACTGGCCAGACCACCACCAACCTTCCTGGCATCATTCAATAACCTCCTACACTGGCCACAACACCACCAACCTTCCTGGCATCATTCAATAACCTTCTTCACTGGCCACACCACCACCAACCTTCCTGGCATCATTCAGTAACCTTCTACACTGGCCAGACCACCACCAACCTTCCTGGCATCATTCAATAACCTTCTTCACTGGCCACACCACCACCAACCTTCCTGGCATCATTCAATAACCTTCTACACTGGCCACAACACCACCAGCCTTCCTGGCATCATTCGGTAACCTTCTACACTGGCCACAACACCACCAACCTTCCTGGCATCATTCAGTCACCTTCTACACTGGCTACAATACCACCAGCCTTCCTGGCATCATTCACGAACCTTCTAAACTGGCCACAACACCTCCAAACTTCCTGGCATCATTCAGTAACCTTCTACACTGGCCACAACACCACCAACCTTCCTGGCATCATTCAATAACCTTCTACACTGGCCACAACACCACCAACCTTCCTGGCATCATTCAATAACCTTCCTCACTGGCCACAACACCACCAACCTTCCTGGCATCATTCAGTAACCTTCTACACTGGCTACAATACCACCAGCCTTCCTGGCATCATTCACGAACCTTCTAAACTGGCCGCAACACCTCCAATCTTCCTGGCATCATTCAGTAACCTTCTACACTGGCCACAACACCACCAACCTTCCTGGCATCATTCACTAACCTTCTACACTGTCCACAACACCACCAACCTTACTGGCATCATTCAATAACCTTCTACACTGGCCACAACACCACCAACCTTCCTGGCATCATTCACGAACCTTCTAAACTGGCCACAACACCACCAACCTTCCTGGCATCATTCAGTAACCTTCTACACTGGCCACTACACCACCAACATTCCTGACATCATTCAATAAACTCCTACACTGGCCACAACACCACCAACCTTCCTGGCATCATTCAATAACCTTCTACACTGGCCACAACACCACCAACATTCCTGGCATCATTCAATAACCTTCTTCACTGGCCACAACACCACCAACCTTCCTGGCATCATTCAGTAACCTTCTACACTGGCCACAGCACCACCAACCTTCCTGGCATCATTCAGTAACTTTCTACACTGGCCACAACACCACCAACCTTCCTGGCATCATTCAGTAACCTTCTACACTGGCCACAGCACACCCAACCTTCCTGGCATCATTCAGTAACCTTCTACACTGGCCACAAAACCACCAACCTTCCTGGCATCATTCAGCAACATTCTACACTGGCCACAACACCACCAACCTTCCTGGCATCATTCAGTAACCTTCGACACTGGCCACAACACCACCAACCTTCCTGGCATCATTCACGAAACTTCTAAACTGGCCACAACACCACCAACCTTCCTGGCATCATTCAGTAACCTTCTACACTGGCCACAACACCACCAACATTCCTGACATCATTCAATAAACTCCTACACTGGCCACAACACCACCAACCTTCCTGGCATCATTCAATAACATTCTTCACTGGCCACAACACCAAAAACCTTCCTGGCATCATTCAGTAACCTTCTACACTGGCCACAGCACCACCAACCTTCCTGGCATCATTCAGTAACTTTCTACACTGGCCACAACACCACCAACCTTCCTGGCATCATTCAGTAACCTTCTACACTGACCACAAAACTACCAACCTTCCTGGCATCATTCAGCAACATTCTACACTGGCCACAACACCACCAACCTTCCTGGCATCATTCAGTAACCTTCTACACTGGCCACAACACCATCAACCTTCCTGGCATCATTCAGTAACCTTCTACACTGGCCACAACACCACCAACCTTCCTGGCATCATTCAGTAACTTTCTACACTGGCCACAACACCACCAACCTTCCTGGCATCATTCAGTAACCTTCTACACAGGCCACAGCACCACCAACCTTCCTGGCATCATTCAGTAACTTTCTACACTGGCCACAACACCACCAACCTTCCTGGCATCATTCAATAAACTCCTACACTGTCCACAAGACCACCAACCTTCCTGGCATCATTCAGTAACCTTCTACACTGGCCACAACACCACCAACCTTCCTGGCATCATTCAGTAACCTTCTACACTGGCCACACCACCACCAACATTCCTGACATCATTCAATAACCTCCTACACTGCTCACAACACCACCAACCTTCCTGGCATCATTCAACAACCTCCTACACTGGCCACAACACCACCAACCTTCCTGGCATCATTCAATAACCTTCTTCACTGGCCACACCACCACCAACCTTCCTGGCATCATTCAGTAACCTTCTACACTGGCCAGACCACCACCAACCTTCCTGGCATCATTCAATAACCTCCTACACTGGCCACAACACCACCAACCTTCCTGGCATCATTCAATAACCTTCTTCACTGGCCACACCACCACCAACCTTCCTGGCATCATTCAGTAACCTTCTACACTGGCCAGACCACCACCAACCTTCCTGGCATCATTCAATAACCTTCTTCACTGGCCACACCACCACCAACCTTCCTGGCATCATTCAATAACCTTCTACACTGGCCACAACACCACCAGCCTTCCTGGCATCATTCGGTAACCTTCTACACTGGCCACAACACCACCAACCTTCCTGGCATCATTCAGTCACCTTCTACACTGGCTACAATACCACCAGCCTTCCTGGCATCATTCACGAACCTTCTAAACTGGCCACAACACCTCCAAACTTCCTGGCATCATTCAGTAACCTTCTACACTGGCCACAACACCACCAACCTTCCTGGCATCATTCAATAACCTTCTACACTGGCCACAACACCACCAACCTTCCTGGCATCATTCAATAACCTTCCTCACTGGCCACAACACCACCAACCTTCCTGGCATCATTCAGTAACCTTCTACACTGGCTACAATACCACCAGCCTTCCTGGCATCATTCACGAACCTTCTAAACTGGCCACAACACCTCCAATCTTCCTGGCATCATTCAGTAACCTTCTACACTGGCCACAACACCACCAACCTTCCTGGCATCATTCACTAACCTTCTACACTGTCCACAACACCACCAACCTTACTGGCATCATTCAATAACCTTCTACACTGGCCACAACACCACCAACCTTCCTGGCATCATTCACGAACCTTCTAAACTGGCCACAACACCACCAACCTTCCTGGCATCATTCAGTAACCTTCTACACTGGCCGCTACACCACCAACATTCCTGACATCATTCAATAAACTCCTACACTGGCCACAACACCACCAACCTTCCTGGCATCATTCAATAACCTTCTACACTGGCCACAACACCACCAACATTCCTGGCATCATTCAATAACCTTCTTCACTGGCCACAACACCACCAACCTTCCTGGCATCATTCAGTAACCTTCTACACTGGCCACAGCACCACCAACCTTCCTGGCATCATTCAGTAACTTTCTACACTGGCCACAACACCACCAACCTTCCTGGCATCATTCAGTAACCTTCTACACTGGCCACAGCACACCCAACCTTCCTGGCATCATTCAGTAACCTTCTACACTGGCCACAAAACCACCAACCTTCCTGGCATCATTCAGCAACATTCTACACTGGCCACAACACCACCAACCTTCCTGGCATCATTCAGTAACC
Organism: Hypanus sabinus; assembly: GCF_030144855.1. NCBI lineage: Eukaryota > Metazoa > Chordata > Chondrichthyes > Myliobatiformes > Dasyatidae > Hypanus > Hypanus sabinus. The sequence continues at coordinate 254,870 of NW_026779001.1, forward strand.
TTCGACACTGGCCACAACACCACCAACCTTCCTGGCATCATTCACGAAACTTCTAAACTGGCCACAACACCACCAACCTTCCTGGCATCATTCAGTAACCTTCTACACTGGCCACAACACCACCAACATTCCTGACATCATTCAATAAACTCCTACACTGGCCACAACACCACCAACCTTCCTGGCATCATTCAATAACATTCTTCACTGGCCACAACACCAAAAACCTTCCTGGCATCATTCAGTAACCTTCTACACTGGCCACAGCACCACCAACCTTCCTGGCATCATTCAGTAACTTTCTACACTGGCCACAACACCACCAACCTTCCTGGCATCATTCAGTAACCTTCTACACTGACCACAAAACTACCAACCTTCCTGGCATCATTCAGCAACATTCTACACTGGCCACAACACCACCAACCTTCCTGGCATCATTCAGTAACCTTCTACACTGGCCACAACACCACCAACCTTCCTGGCATCATTCAGTAACCTTCTACACTGGCCACAACACCACCAACCTTCCTGGCATCATTCAGTAACTTTCTACACTGGCCACAACACCACCAACCTTCCTGGCATCATTCAATAACCTTCTACACTGGCCACAACACCACCAACCTTCCTGGCATCATTCAATAACCTCCTACACTGGCCACAACACCACCAACCTTCCTGGCATCATTCAGTAACCTTCTACACTGGCCATAACACCACCAACCTTCCTGGCATCATTCATTAACCTTCTACACTGCCCACAACACCAACAACCTTCCTGGCATCATTCAGTAACCTTGTACACTGGCCACAACACCACCAACCTTCCTGGCATCATTCAGTAACCTTCTACACTGCTCACAACACCGGCAACCATCCTGGCATCATTCAATAACTTTCTACACTGGCCAGGCCACCACCAACCTTCCTGGCATCATTCAATAAACTCCTACACTGTCCACAAGACCACCAACCTTCCTGGCATCATTCAATAACCTTCTACACTGGCCACACCACCACCAACCTTCCTGGCATCATTCAGCAACCTTCTACACTGGCTACAATACCACCAACCTTTCTGGCATCATTCAGCAACCTTCTACACTGGCCACAACACCACCAACCTTCCTGGCATCATTCAGCAACCTTCTACACTGGCTACAATACCACCAACCTTCCTGGCATCATTCAGCAACCTTCTACACTGGCCACAACACCACCAACCTTCCTGGCATCATTCAGCAACCTTCTACACTGGCCACAACACCACCAACCTTCCTGGCATCATTCAGTAACCTTCTACACTGGCCACAACACCACCAACCTTCCTGGCATCATTCAGTAACCTTCTACACTGTCCACACCACCGCCAACGTTCCTGGCATCATTCAGTAACCTTCTACACTGGCCACAACACCACCAACCTTCCTGGCATCATTCAGTAACCTTCCACACTGGCCACAACACCACCAACCTTCCTGGCATCATTCAGCAACATTCTACACTGGCTACAATACCTCCAACCTTCCTGGCATCATTCAGTAACCTTCTACACTGGCCAGACCACCACCAACCTTCCTGGCATCATTCAATAACCTCCTACACTGCTCACAACACCACCAACCTTCCTGGCATCAATCAATAACCTTCTACACTGGCCACAACACCACCAACCTTCCTGGCATCATTCAGTAACCTTCTACACTGGCCAGACCACCACCAACCTTCCTGGCATCATTTGGTAACCTTCTACACTGGCTACAATACCACCAGCCTTCCTGGCATCATTCACGAACCTTCTAAACTGGCCACAACACCTCCAACCTTCCTGGCATCATTCAGTAACCTTCTACACTGGCCACAACACCACCAACCTTCCTGGCATCATTCAGTAACCTTCTACACTGGCCACAACACCACCAACCTTCCTGACATCATTCAATAACCTTCTACACTGGCCACAACACCACCAACCTTCCTGGCATCATTCAATAACCTTCTACACTGGCCACAACACCACCAACCTTCCTGGCATCATTCAATAACCTTCTTCACTGGCCACAACACCACCAACCTTCCTGGCATCATTCAGTAACCTTCTACACTGGCTACAATACCACCAGCCTTCCTGGCATCATTCACGAACCTTCTAAACTGGCCACAACACCTCCAACCTTCCTGGCATCATTCAGTAACCTTCTACACTGGCCACAACACCACCAACCTTCCTGGCATCATTCACTAACCTTCTACACTGTCCACAACACCACCAACCTTACTGGCATCATTCAATAACCTTCCACACTGGCCACAACACCACCAACCTTCCTGGCATCATTCACGAACGTTCTAAACTGGCCACAACACCACCAACCTTCCTGGCATCATTCACGAACCTTCTAAACTGGCCACAACACCACCAACCTTCCTGGCATCATTCAGTAACCTTCTACACTGGCCACAACACCACCAACATTCCTGACATCATTCAATAAACTCCTACACTCGCCACAAAACCACCAACCTTCCTGGCATCATTCAATAACCTTCTACACTGGCCACAACACCACCAGCCTTCCTGGCATCATTCAATAACCTTCTTCACTGGCCACAACACCACCAACCTTCCTGGCATCATTCAGTAACCTTCTACACTGGCCACAACACCACCAACCTTCCTGGCATCATTCAATAACCTTCTACACTGGCCAGACCACCACCAACCTTCCTGGCATGATTCAATAAACTTCTACACTGGCCACAACACCACCAACCTTCCTGGCATCATTCAGTAACCTTCTACACTGGCCACAACACCACCAACCTTCCTGGCATCATTCAGTAACCTTCTACACTGGCCACAACACCACCAACATTCCTGACATCATTCAATAAACTCCTACACTCGCCACAACACCACCAACATTCCTGGCATCATTCAGTAACCTTCTACACTGGCCACAACACCACCAACATTCCTGACATCATTCAATAAACTCCTACACTCGCCACAACACCACCAACCTTCCTGGCATCATTCAATAACCTTCTACACTGGCCACAACACCACCAGCCTTCCTGGCATCATTCAATAACCTTCTTCACTGGCCACAACACCACCAACCTTCCTGGCATCATTCAGTAACCTTCTACACTGGCCACAACACCACCAACCTTCCTGGCATCATTCAATAACCTTCTACACTGGCCACAACACCACCAACCTTCCTGGCATCATTCAGTAACCTTCTACACTGGCTACAATACCACCAGCCTTCCTGGCATCATTCACGAACCTTCTAAACTGGCCACAACACCTCCAAACTTCCTGGCATCATTCAGTAACCTTCTACACTGGCCACAACACCACCAACATTCCTGGCATCATTCACTAACCTTCTACACTGTCCACAACACCACCAACCTTACTGGCATCATTCAATAACCTTCTAAACTGGCCACAACACCACCAACCTTCCTGGCATCATTCACGAACCTTCTAAACTGGCCACAACACCACCAACCTTCCTGGCATCATTCACGAACCTTCTAAACTGGCCACAACACCACCAACCTTCCTGGCATCATTCAGTAACCTTCTACACTGGCCACAACACCACCAACATTCCTGACATCATTCAATAAACTCCTACACTCGCCACAACACCACCAACCTTCCTGGCATCATTCAATAACCTTCTACACTGGCCACAACACCACCAGCCTTCCTGGCATCATTCAATAACCTTCTTCACTGGCCACAACACCACCAACCTTCCTGGCATCATTCAGTAACCTTCTACACTGGCCACAACACCACCAACCTTCCTGGCATCATTCAATAACCTCCTACACTGGCCACAACATCACCAACCTTCCTGGCATCATTCAGTAACCTTCTACACTGGCCATAACACCACCAACCTTCCTGGCATCATTCATTAACCTTCTACACTGGCCAGGCCACCACCAACCTTCCTGGCATCATTCAATAAACTCCTACACTGTCCACAAGACCACCAACCTTCCTGGCATCATTCAATAACCTTCTACACTGGCCACACCACCACCAACCTTCCTGGCATCATTCAGCAACCTTCTACACTGGCTACAATACCACCAACCTTTCTGGCATCATTCAGCAACCTTCTACACTGGCCACAACACCACCAACCTTCCTGGCATCATTCAGCAACCTTCTACACTGGCTACAATACCACCAACCTTCCTGGCATCATTCAGCAACCTTCTACACTGGCCACAACACCACCAACCTTCCTGGCATCATTCAGCAACCTTCTACACTGGCCACAACACCACCAACCTTCCTGGCATCATTCAGTAACCTTCTACACTGTCCACACCACCGCCAACCTTCCTGGCATCATTCAGTAACCTTCTACACTGGCCACAACACCACCAACCTTCCTGGCATCATTCAGTAACCTTCCACACTGGCCACAACACCACCAACCTTCCTGGCATCATTCAGCAACATTCTACACTGGCTACAATACCACCAACCTTCCTGGCATCATTCAGTAACCTTCTACACTGGCCAGACCACCACCAACCTTCCTGGCATCATTCAATAACCTCCTACACTGGCCACAATACCACCAACCTTCCTGGCATCATTTGGTAACCTTCTACACTGGCTACAACACCACCAACCTTCCTGGCATCATTCAGTAACCTTCTACACTGGCCAGACCACCACCAACCTTCCTGGCATCATTCAATAACCTCCTACACTGGCCACAATACCACCAACCTTCCTGGCATCATTTGGTAACCTTCTACACTGCTCACAACACCACCAACCTTCCTGGCATCATTCAATAACCTTCTACACTGTCCACACCACCACCAACCTTCCTGGCATCATTCAATAACCTTCTACACTGGCCACAACACCACCAACCTTCCTGGCATCAGTCAGTAACCTTCTACACTGGCCACAACACCACCAACCTTCCTGGCGTCATTCAGTAACCTTCTACACTGGCTACAATACCACCAGCCTTCCTGGCATCATTCACGAACCTTCTAAACTGGCCACAACACCTCCAACCTTCCTGGCATCATTCAGTAACCTTCTACACTGGCCACAACACCACCAACCTTCCTGGCATCATTCAGTAACCTTCTACACTGGCCACAACACCACCAACCTTCCTGACATCATTCAATAACCTTCTACACTGGCCACAACACCACCAACCTTCCTGGCATCATTCAATAACCTTCTACACTGGCCACAACACCACCAACCTTCCTGGCATCATTCAATAACCTTCTTCACTGGCCACAACACCACCAACCTTCCTGGCATCATTCAGTAACCTTCTACACTGGCTACAATACCACCAGCCTTCCTGGCATCATTCACGAACCTTCTAAACTGGCCACAACACCTCCAACCTTCCTGGCATCATTCAGTAACCTTCTACACTGGCCACAACACCACCAACCTTCCTGGCATCATTCACTAACCTTCTACACTGGCCACAACACCACCAACCTTCCTGGCATCATTCAGTAACCTTCTACACTGGCTACAATACCACCAGCCTTCCTGGCATCATTCACGAACCTTCTAAACTGGCCACAACACCTCCAACCTTCCTGGCATCATTCAGTAACCTTTTACACTGGCCACAACACCACCAACCTTCCTGGCATCATTCACTAACCTTCGACACTGTCCACAACACCACCAACCTTACTGGCATCATTCAATAACCTTCTACACTGGCCACAACACCACCAACCTTCCTGGCATCATTCACGAACGTTCTAAACTGGCCACAACACCACCAACCTTCCTGGCATCATTCACGAACCTTCTACACTGGCCACAACACCACCAACCTTCCTGGCATCATTCAATAACCTCCTACACTGGCCACAACATCACCAACCTTCCTGGCATCATTCAGTAACCTTCTACACTGGCCATAACACCACCAACCTTCCTGGCATCATTCATTAACCTTCTACACTGGCCAGGCCACCACCAACCTTCCTGGCATCATTCAATAAACTCCTACACTGTCCACAAGACCACCAACCTTCCTGGCATCATTCAATAACCTTCTACACTGGCCACACCACCACCAACCTTCCTGGCATCATTCAGCAACCTTCTACACTGGCTACAATACCACCAACCTTTCTGGCATCATTCAGCAACCTTCTACACTGGCCACAACACCACCAACCTTCCTGGCATCATTCAGCAACCTTCTACACTGGCTACAATACCACCAACCTTCCTGGCATCATTCAGCAACCTTCTACACTGGCCACAACACCACCAACCTTCCTGGCATCATTCAGCAACCTTCTACACTGGCCACAACACCACCAACCTTCCTGGCATCATTCAGTAACCTTCTACACTGTCCACACCACCGCCAACCTTCCTGGCATCATTCAGTAACCTTCTACACTGGCCACAACACCACCAACCTTCCTGGCATCATTCAGTAACCTTCCACACTGGCCACAACACCACCAACCTTCCTGGCATCATTCAGCAACATTCTACACTGGCTACAATACCACCAACCTTCCTGGCATCATTCAGTAACCTTCTACACTGGCCAGACCACCACCAACCTTCCTGGCATCATTCAATAACCTCCTACACTGCTCACAACACCACCAACCTTCCTGGCATCAATCAATAACCTTCTACACTGGCTACAACACCACCAACCTTCCTGGCATCATTCAGTAACCTTCTACACTGGCCAGACCACCACCAACCTTCCTGGCATCATTCAATAACCTCCTACACTGGCCACAATACCACCAACCTTCCTGGCATCATTTGGTAACCTTCTACACTGCTCACAACACCACCAACCTTCCTGGCATCATTCAATAACCTTCTACACTGTCCACACCACCACCAACCTTCCTGGCATCATTCAATAACCTTCTACACTGGCCACAACACCACCAACCTTCCTGGCATCAGTCAGTAACCTTCTACACTGGCCACAACACCACCAACCTTCCTGGCGTCATTCAGTAACCTTCTACACTGGCTACAATACCACCAGCCTTCCTGGCATCATTCACGAACCTTCTAAACTGGCCACAACACCTCCAACCTTCCTGGCATCATTCAGTAACCTTCTACACTGGCCACAACACCACCAACCTTCCTGGCATCATTCAGTAACCTTCTACACTGGCCACAACACCACCAACCTTCCTGACATCATTCAATAACCTTCTACACTGGCCACAACACCACCAACCTTCCTGGCATCATTCAATAACCTTCTACACTGGCCACAACACCACCAACCTTCCTGGCATCATTCAATAACCTTCTTCACTGGCCACAACACCACCAACCTTCCTGGCATCATTCAGTAACCTTCTACACTGGCTACAATACCACCAGCCTTCCTGGCATCATTCACGAACCTTCTAAACTGGCCACAACACCTCCAACCTTCCTGGCATCATTCAGTAACCTTCTACACTGGCCACAACACCACCAACCTTCCTGGCATCATTCACTAACCTTCTACACTGTCCACAACACCACCAACCTTACTGGCATCATTCAATAACCTTCTACACTGGCCACAACACCACCAACCTTCCTGGCATCATTCACGAACGTTCTAAACTGGCCACAACACCACCAACCTTCCTGGCATCATTCACGAACCTTCTAAACTGGCCACAACACCACCAACCTTCCTGGCATCATTCAGTAACCTTCTACACTGGCCACAACACCACCAACATTCCTGACATCATTCAATAAACTCCTACACTCGCCACAAAACCACCAACCTTCCTGGCATCATTCAATAACCTTCTACACTGGCCACAACACCACCAGCCTTCCTGGCATCATTCAGTAACCTTCTTCACTGGCCACAACACCACCAACCTTCCTGGCATCATTCAGTAACCTTCTACACTGGCCACAACACCACCAACCTTCCTGGCATCATTCAATAACCTTCTACACTGGCCAGACCACCACCAACCTTCCTGGCATCATTCAATAAACTTCTACACTGGCCACAACACCACCAACCTTCCTGGCATCATTCAGTAACCTTCTACACTGGCCACAACACCACCAACCTTCCTGGCATCATTCAGTAACCTTCTACACTGGCCACAACACCACCAACATTCCTGACATCATTCAATAAACTCCTACACTCGCCACAACACCACCAACATTCCTGGCATCATTCAGTAACCTTCTACACTGGCCACAACACCACCAACATTCCTGACATCATTCAATAAACTCCTACACTCGCCACAACACCACCAACCTTCCTGGCATCATTCAATAACCTTCTACACTGGCCACAACACCACCAGCCTTCCTGGCATCATTCAATAACCTTCTTCACTGGCCACAACACCACCAACCTTCCTGGCATCATTCAGTAACCTTCTACACTGGCCACAACACCACCAACCTTCCTGGCATCATTCAATAACCTTCTACACTGGCCACAACACCACCAACCTTCCTGGCATCATTCAGTAACCTTCTACACTGGCTACAATACCACCAGCCTTCCTGGCATCATTCACGAACCTTCTAAACTGGCCACAACACCTCCAACCTTCCTGGCATCATTCAGTAACCTTTTACACTGGCCACAACACCACCAACCTTCCTGGCATCATTCACTAACCTTCGACACTGTCCACAACACCACCAACCTTACTGGCATCATTCAATAACCTTCTACACTGGCCACAACACCACCAACCTTCCTGGCATCATTCACGAACGTTCTAAACTGGCCACAACACCACCAACCTTCCTGGCATCATTCACGAACCTTCTAAACTGGCCACAACACCACCAACCTTCCTGGCATCATTCAGTAACCTTCTACACTGGCCACAACACCACCAACATTCCTGACATCATTCAATAAACTCCTACACTCGCCACAACACCACCAACCTTCCTGGCATCATTCAATAACCTTCTACACTGGCCACAACACCACCAGCCTTCCTGGCATCATTCAATAACCTTCTTCACTGGCCACAACACCACCAACCTTCCTGGCATCATTCAGTAACCTTCTACACTGGCCACAACACCACCAACCTTCCTGGCATCATTCAATAACCTTCTACACTGGCCAGACCACCACCAACCTTCCTGGCATCATTCAATAAACTTCTACACTGGCCACAACACCACCAACCTTCCTGGCATCATTCAGTAACCTTCTACACTGGCCACAACACCACCAACCTTCCTGGCATCATTCAGTAACCTTCTACACTGGCCACAACACCAGCAACATTCCTGACATCATTCAATAAACTCCTACACTCGCCACAACACCACCAACCTTCCTGGCATCATTCAGTAACCTTCTACACTGGCCACAACACCACCAACATTCCTGACATCATTCAATAAACTCCTACACTCGCCACAACACCACCAACCTTCCTGGCATCATTCAATAACCTTCTACACTGGCCACAACACCACCAGCCTTCCTGGAATCATTCAATAACCTTCTTCACTGGCCACAACACCACCAACCTTCCTGGCATCATTCAGTAAACTTCTACACTGGCCACAACACCACCAACCTTCCTGGCATCATTCAATAACCTTCTGCACTGGCCACAACACCACCAACATTCCTGACATCATTCAATAAACTCCTACACTCGCCACAACACCACCAACCTTCCTGGCATCATTCAATAAACTTCTACACTGGCCACAACACCACCAACCTTCCTGGCATCATTCAGTAACCTTCTACACTGGCCACAACACCACCAACCTTCCTGGCATCAATGAATAAACTTCTACACTGGCCACAACACCACCAACCTTCCTGGCATCATTCAGTAACCTTCTACACTGGCCACAACACCACCAACCTTCCTGGCATCATTCAGTAACCTTCTACACTGGCCACAACACCACCAACATTCCTGACATCATTCAATAAACTCCTACACTCGCCACAACACCACCAACCTTCCTGGCATCATTCAATAACCTTCTACACTGGCCACAACACCACCAGCCTTCCTGGCATCATTCAATAACCTTCTTCACTGGCCACAACACCACCAACCTTCCTGGCATCATTCAGTAACCTTCTACACTGGCCACAACACCACCAACCTTCCTGGCATCATTCGGTAACCTTCTACACTGGCCACAACACCACCAACCTTCCTGGCATCATTCAGTAATCTGCTACACTGGCCACTACACCACCAACCTTCCTGGCATCATTCAGTAACCTTCTACACTGTCCACAACACCACCAACCTTCCTGGCATCAGTCAGTAACCTTCTACACTGGCCACAACACCACCAACCTTCCTGGCGTCATTCAGTAACCTTCTACACTGGCTACAATACCACCAGCCTTCCTGGCATCATTCACGAAACTTCTAAACTGGCCACAATACCTCCAACCTTCCTGGCATCATTCAGTAACCTTCTACACTGGCCACAACACCACCAACCTTCCTGGCATCATTCAGTAACCTTCTACACTGGCCACAACACCACCAACATTCCTGACATCATTCAATAAACTCCTACACTGGCCACAACACCACCAACCTTCCTGGCATCATTCAATAACCTTCTACACTGGCCACAACACCACCAACCTTCCTGGCATCATTCAATAACCTTCTTCACTGGCCACAACACCACCAACCTTCCTGGCATCATTCAGTAACCTTCTACACTGGCTACAATACCACCAGCCTTCCTGGCATCATTCACGAACCATCTAAACTGGCCACAACACCTCCAACCTTCCTGGCATCATTCAGTAACCTTCTACACTGGCCACAACACCACCAACCTTCCTGGCATCATTCACTAACCTTCTAAACTGTCCCCAACACCACCAACCTTACTGGCATCATTCAATAACCTTCTACACTGGCCACAACACCACCAACCTTCCTGGCATCATTCACGAACCTTCTAAACTGGCCACAACACCACCAACCTTCCTGGCATCATTCAGTAACCTTCTACACTGGCCACAACTCCACCAACATTCCTGACATCATTCAATAAACTCCTACACTGGCCACAACACCACCAACCTTCCTGGCGTCATTCAATAACCTTCTACACTGGCCACAACACCACCAACCTTCCTGGCATCATTCAATAACCTTCTTCACTGGCCACAACACCACCAACCTTCCTGGCATCATTCAGTAACCTTCTACACTGGCTACAATACCACCAGCCTTCCTGGCATCATTCACGAACATTCTAAACTGGCCACAACACCTCCAACCTTCCTGGCATCATTCAGTAACCTTCTACACTGGCCACAGCACCACCAACCTTCCTGGCATCATTCAGTAACCTTCTACACTGGCCACAGCACCACCAACCTTCCTGGCATCATTCAGTAACTTTCTACACTGGCCACAACACCACCAACCTTTCTGGCATCATTCAGTAACCTTCTACACTGGCCACAGCACCACCAACCTTCCTGGCATCATTCAGTAACTTTCTACACTGGCCACAACACCACCAACCTTCCTGGCATCATTCAGTAACCTTCTACACTGGCCACAAAACCACCAACCTTCCTGGCATCATTCAGCAACATTCTACACTGGCCACAACACCACCAACCTTCCTGGCATCATTCAGTAACCTTTGACACTGGCCACAACACCACCAACCTTCCTGGCATCATTCACGTACCTTCTAAACTGGCCACAACACCACCAACCTTCCTGGCATCATTCAGTAACCTTCTACACTGGCCACAACACCACCAACATTCCTGACATCATTCAATAAACTCCTACACTGGCCACAACACCACCAACCTTCCTGGCATCATTCAATAACCTTCTACACTGGCCACAACACCACCAACCTTCCTGGCATCATTCAATAACATTCTTCACTGGCCACAACACCAAAAACCTTCCTGGCATCATTCAGTAACCTTCTACACTGGCCACAGCACCACCAACCTTCCTGGCATCATTCAGTAACTTTCTACACTGGCCACAACACCACCAACCTTCCTGGCATCATTCAGTAACCTTCTACACTGGCCACAAAACCACCAACCTTCCTGGCATCATTCAGCAACATTCTACACTGGCCACAACACCACCAACCTTCCTGGCATCATTCAGTAACCTTCTACACTGGCCACAACACCACCAACCTTCCTGGCATCATTCAGTAACCTTCTACACTGGCCACAACACCACCAACCTTCCTGTCATCATTCAGTAACCTTCTACACTGGCCACAACACCACCAACATTCCTGACATCATTCAATAAACTCCTACACTGGCCACAACACAACCAACCGTCCTGGCATCATTCAATAACCTCCTACACTGGCCGCAACACCACCAACCTCCCTGGCATCATTCAATAACCTTCTACACTGGCCACAACACCATCAACCTTCCTGGCATCATTCAGTAACTTTCTACACTGGCCACAACACCACCAACCTTCCTGGCATCATTCAATAACCTTCTACACTGGCCACAACACCACCAACCTTCCTGGCATCATTCAATAACCTCCTACACTGGCCACAACACCACCAACCTTCCTGGCATCATTCAGTAACCTTCTACACTGGCCATAACACCACCAACCTTCCTGGCATCATTCAGTAACCTTCTACACTGGCCACAGCACCACCAACCTTCCTGGCATCATTCTGTAACTTTCTACACTGGCCACAACACCACCAACCTTCCTGGCATCATTCAGTAACCTTCTACACTGGCCACAAAACCACCAACCTTCCTGGCATCATTCAGCAACATTCTACACTGGCCACAACACCACCAACCTTCCTGGCATCATTCAGTAACCTTCTACACTGGCCACAACACCACCAACCTTCCTGGCATCATTCACGAACCTTCTAAACTGGCCACAACACCACCAACCTTCCTGGCATCATTCAGTAACCTTCTACACTGGCCACAACACCACCAACATTCCTGACATCATTCAATAAACTCCTACACTGGCCACAACACCACCAACCTTCCTGGCATCATTCAATAACCTTCTACACTGGCCACAACACCACCAGCCTTCCTGGCATCATTCAATAACCTTCTTCACTGGCCACAACACCACCAACCTTCCTGGCATCATTCAGTAACCTTCTACACTGGCCACAGCACCACCAACCTTCCTGGCATCATTCAGTAACTTTCTACACTGGCCACAACACCACCAACCTTCCTGGCATCATTCAATAACCTTCTACACTGGCCACAACACCACCAACCTTCCTGGCATCATTCAATAACCTCCTACACTGGCCACAACACCACCAACCTTCCTGTCATCATTCAGTAACCTTCTACACTGGCCACAACACCACCAACCTTCCTGGCATCATTCAATAACCTTCTACACTGGCCACAACACCACCAACCTTCCTGGCATCATTCAGTAACATTCTACACTGGCCACAACACCACCAACCTTCCTGGCATCATTCAATAACCTCCTACACTGGCCACAACACCACCAACCTTCCTGGCATCATTCAGTAACCTTCTACACTGGCCACAACACCACCAACCTTCCTGGCATCATTCAATAACCTTCTACACTGGCCACAACACCACCAACCTTCCTGGCATCATTCAGTAACCTTCTACACTGGCCACAACACCACCAACCTTCCTGGCATCATTCAATAACCTTCTACACTGGCCACAACACCACCAACCTTCCTGGCATCATTCAGTAACCTTCTACACTGGCCACAACACCACCACCCTTCCTGGCATCATTCAGTAACCTTCTACACTGGCCACAGCACCACCAACCTTCCTGGCATCATTCAGTAACTTTCTACACTGGCCACAACACCACCAACCTTCCTGGCATCATTCAGTAACCTTCTACACTGGCCACAAAACCACCAACCTTCCTGGCATCATTCAGCAACATTCTACACTGGCCACAACACCACCAACCTTCCTGGCATCATTCAGTAACCTTCTACACTGGCCACAACACCACCAACCTTCCTGGCATCATTCACGAACCTTCTAAACTGGCCACAACACCACCAACCTTCCTGGCATCATTCAGTAACCTTCTACACTGGCCACAACACCACCAACATTCCTGACATCATTCAATAAACTCCTACACTGGCCACAACACCACCAACCTTCCTGGCATCATTCAATAACCTTCTACACTGGCCACAACACCACCAGCCTTCCTGGCATCATTCAATAACCTTCTTCACTGGCCACAACACCACCAACCTTCCTGGCATCATTCAGTAACCTTCTACACTGGCCACAGCACCACCAACCTTCCTGGCATCATTCAGTAACTTTCTACACTGGCCACAACACCACCAACCTTCCTGGCATCATTCAGTAACCTTCTACACTGGCCACAGCACCACCAACCTTCCTGGCATCATTCAGTAACTTTCTACACTGGCCACAACACCACCAACCTTCCTGGCATCATTCAGTAACCTTCTACACTGGCCACAAAACCACCAACCTTCCTGGCATCATTCAGCAACATTCTACACTGGCCACAACACCACCAACCTTTCTGGCATCATTCAGTAACCTTCTACACTGGCCACAACACCACCAACCTTCCTGGCATCATTCAGTAACCTTCTACACTGGCCACAACACCACCAACCTTCCTGGCATCATTCACGAACCTTCTAAACTGGCCACAACACCACCAACCTTCCTGGCATCATTCAGTAACCTTCTACACTGGCCACAACACCACCAACATTCCTGACATCATTCAATAAACTCCTACACTGGCCACAACACCACCAACCTTCCTGGCATCATTCAATAACCTTCTACACTGGCCACAACACCACCAACCTTCCTGGCATCATTCAATATCCTTCTTCACTGGCCACAACACCACCAACCTTCCTGGCATCTTTCAGTAACCTTCTACACTGGCCACAGCACCACCAACCTTCCTGGCATCATTCAGTAACTTTCTACACTGGCCACAACACCACCAACCTTCCTGGCATCATTCAGTAACCTTCTACACTGGCCACAAAACCACCAACCTTCCTGGCATCATTCAGCAACATTCTACACTGGCCACAACACCACCAACCTTCCTGGCATCATTCAGTATCCTTCTACACTGGCCACAACACCACCAACCTTCCTGGCATCATTCAGTAACCTTCTACACTGGCCACAACACCACCAACCTTCCTGGCATCATTCAGTAACCTTCTACACTGGCCACAACACCACCAACATTCCTGACATCATTCAATAAACTCCTACACTGGCCACAACACAACCAACCGTCCTGGCATCATTCAATAACCTCCTACACTGGCCACAACACCACCAACCTTCCTGGCATCATTAAATAACCTTCTACGCTGGCCACAACACCACCAACCTTCCTGGCATCATTCAGTAACCTTCTACACTGGCCATAACACCACCAACCTTCCTGGCATCATTCAGTAACCTTCTACACTGGCCACAACACCACCAACCTTCCTGGCATCATTCAGTAACCTTGTACACTGGCCACGACACCACCAACCTTCCTGGCATCATTCAATAACCTTCTACACTGGCCAATACACCACCAACCTTCCTGGCATCATTCATTAACCTTCTACACTGACCACACCACCACCAACCTTCCTGGCATCATTCATTAACCTTCTACACTGACCACACCACCACCAACCTTCCTGGCATCATTCAGTAACCTTCTACACTGGCCACAACACCAACAACCTTCCTGGCATCATTCAGTAACCTTCTACACTGGCCACAACACCACCAACCTTCCTGGCATCATTCAATAACCTTCTACACTGGCCACACCACCACCAACCTTCCTGGCATCATTCAATAACCTTCTACACTGGCCACAACAACAGCAGCATTCCTAGTGAGAGGGACTGTGTTCACAATGTCGTCAGTAACATCGCTGTGTTTTCCAGTGAGTGACATTGAGAGGGACAGTGTTCACAATGTCATCAGTAACATCACTGTGTTTTCCAGTGGGTGACAGGGAGAGGGACAGTGTTCACAATGTCGTCAGTAGCATCACTGTGTTTTCCAGTGGGTGACAGGGAGAGGGACAGTGTTCACAATGTCGTCAGTAGCATCACTGTGTTTTCCAGTGGGTGACAGGGAGAGGGACAGTGTTCACAATGTCGTCAGTAGCATCAGTGTGTTTTCCAGTGGGTGACAGGGAGAGGGACAGTGTTCACAATGTCATCAGTAACATCACTGTGTTTTCCAGCGGATGACAGGGAGAGGGACAGTGTTCACAAGGTCATCAGTAACATCACTGTGTTTTCCAGTGGGTGACAGGGAGATGGACAGTGTTCACAATGTCATCACTAACATCCGTGTGTTTTCCAGTGGGTGACAGGGAGAGGGACAGTGTTCACAATGTCATCAGTAACATCGCTGTGTTTTCCAGTGGGTGACAGGGAGAGGGACAGTGTTCACAATGTCATCAGTAACATCGCTGTGCTTTCCAGTGGATGCCAGGGAGAGGGACAGTGTTCACAAGGTCATCAGTAACATCACTGTGTTTTCCAGTGGGTGACAGTGAGAGGGACAGTGTTCACAATGTCATCAGTAACATCACTGTGTTTTCCAGCGGGTGACAGGGAGAGGGACAGTGTTCACAATGTCATCAGTAACATCGCTGTGTTTTCCAGTGAGTGACAGTGAGAGGGACAGTGTTCACAATGTCATCAGTAACATCACTGTGTTTTCCAGTGGGTGACAGGGAGAGGGACAGTGTTCACAATGTCGTCAGTAACATCGCTGTGTTTTCCAGTGAGTGACAGTGAGAGGGACAGTGTTCACAATGTCATCAGTAACATCACTGTGTTTTCCAGTGGGTGACAGGGAGAGGGACAGTGTTCACAATGTCATCAGTAACATCGCTGTGTTTTCCAGTGAGTGACAGTGAGAGGGACAGTGTTCACAAGGTCATCAGTAACATCGCTGTGTTTTCCAGTGAGTGACAGTGAGAGGGACAGTGTTCACAAGGTCATCAGTAACATCGCTGTGTTTTCCAGTGGGTGACAGTGAGAGGGACAGTGTTCACAATGTCATCAATAACATCACTGTGTTTTCCAGCGGGTGACAGGGAGAGGGACAGTGTTCACAATGTCATCAGTAACATCACTGTGTTTTCCAGCGGGTGACAGGGAGAGGGACAGTGTTCACAATGTCATCAATAACATCACTGTGTTTTCCAGCGGGTGACAGGGAGAGGGACAGTGTTCACAATGTCATCAGTAACATCGCTGTGTTTTCCAGTGGGTGACAGGGAGAGGGACAGTGTTCACAATGTCATCAGTAACATCGCTGTGTTTTCCAGTGGGTGACAGGGAGAGGGACAGTGTTCACAATGTCATCAATAACATCACTGTGTTTTCCAGCGGGTGACAGGGAGAGGGACAGTGTTCACAATGTCATCAGTAACATCGCTGTGTTTTCCAGTGGGTGACAGGGAGAGGGACAGTGTTCACAATGTCATCAGTAACATCGCTGTGTTTTCCAGTGGGTGACAGGGAGATGGACAGTGTTCACAATGTCATCAGTAACATCGCTGTGTTTTCCAGTGGGTGACAGGGAGAGGGACAGTGTTCACAATGTCATCAGTAACATCACTGTGTTTTCCAGTGGGTGACAGGGAGAGGGACAGTGTTCCCAATGTCATCAGTAACATCACTGTGTTTTCCAGTGGGTGACAGGGAGAGGGACAGTGTTCACAATGTCATCAGTAACATCACTGTGTTTTCCAGTGGGTGACAGGGAGAGGGACAGTGTTCACAATGTCATCAGTAACATCACTGTGTTTTCCAGTGGACAATAGGGAGTGAGTCTCTTTTCAGAAGAATACCTTTCCAATGTCATTTTCATGTTTCATTGAGAATTCGTCCTTCAATATTCTTTTTCATTTCCCTACTCCCCTGTTCAATTTCAAATGAATGTCCCAATTTCCCAATTCAATGTAGAATAATCTGATTAGTTTAATTTAAACAACTGTCTCCTGAAATGTGTGTTTTCACGTTTCTGAAGGTGGTTTTAACTGGACCATGCGAGTACGCTTGGTTCGCTCTTGGTTCTGTGAGAGTCCCTGATCAGCCCGTGTTCAGCCCTCTCAGTCTGTCGACCGGGATCGAGGCACTATACCAGACCGGTATAGAGCAGGTAATGTCGAGGAGTCTGCCGACGGACTGGGACGTGTTGGCCGAGTGGGCAAATTAGAAGGCGGTTTTGCGCAAGGGTGGAGCTAAGATTCCGGGGTGAGAATTCAGAAATCTGCCTTGCCAAGGGGATTGGGAGTCCTCGTGCATTGACCCTCTTCAGGTTAAGTTGCGGTTTGTGGCATTGGTGAGGAAGCCAAGTGCAGCGTTATCTTTCATTTCGAGTGGTCGGCAATATTATATCAAGCACGTGACGCTGAGGTTCTGTCGGAGGCTGGTCAGACTGCGCTCGGAGCAATTGGAGTCTTTTAGGCCCCTGTCCCTGTGGTTGGCCTTGGGGTTGGGTGGAGGTTAACGAGAATGGGCCCCCGTTCCCGCGTGCAGAGTGTTTGATGTCGCCGGGCCTTTTCGAGACTGTGAGGGGGGACTGGCAGATCGTTCAGACCTGCTACAGGTCGGATTCAGGAAGGCAAACTCCAGGGGTATTATCACCCGAGTCCAGGAATCGCGGACCGATGCAACCTCCCCCCGACCCTGGCCAACAGCCGGATGATACCCCATGGTTGATCCACCCTCCGATCATCCGGTGTTGTCCACCTGACTTACCTACTGCCTGTTACCCCGCTGGTGTTTCGGGCTGCAGAAGCACCCCCCCCCCGTTCCCACCTGCGGCTTCCTACTCTCAGTCACACAGGTCCCGGGCGGAGACTCGGGGATTGCCCCTGTTCCCGGACTGGTGGACCCGCCCTCTCCCCTCTGACCCGTTTGGTGCGGGTGGCCATCGCAAGAGGCGAAGCTCAAAGCCCCTGACTCCAGCCAGCACAGCTCCCCGAGTCACTGGGGCGGGGGAGCCTCCGAACCCAACGACAAGGGGGTGGTCCTGTTGGAGCTGTCGTGTACCTGCGCAGGTAGAACTGGCCACGGCTCGGGGGAAACGCAACCAGGTCGGGCGTGTCAAAGGACCAGGGCTTCGTGGGCTGTGACCGGCAGAAGTTTGTCTTATTCCAAAAACTTTTAGCAGTGAGCATTTAGAAAGTCTGGATTCGAATGTCGCTAGGATAACACTCTCGACTGCACAACTAGATGGTTTGTTCCACGTGTCCTTGACTCGCTGCGTTAAAAAGCGTTTCCTGATGTTACTGTGAAACCTCTCTTTGACCAGCCTCCGTGCTCCCCCCCGACCCCCCAGCCCCCCCCCCCCCCCCCCCCCCCCGCCCGTGACCTCGCAGATGAGCTAGTTTTGGGACAGCAGTGGGCATCCACCCACGGTGATCTCGAACACTTTTGTCAAGTCAAGTCAAGTCACTTTTTATTGTCATTTCGACTATAACTGCTGGTATAGTACACAGTAAAAACGAGACAATGTTTTTCAGGACCATGGTGTTACATGACTCAGTACAAAAACTAGACTGAACTACGTGAAAAACAACACAGAGAAAGCTACACTAGACGACAGACCTACCCAGGACTGTATAAAGTGCAGAAAACAGTGCAGGCATTACAATAAACAATAAACAGGACAATAGGGCAGTAAGGTGTCAGTCCAGACTCTGGGTATTGAGGAGTCTGATGGCTTGGGGGAAGAAACTGTTACACAGTCTGGTCGTGAGAGCCCAAATGCTTCGGAGCCTTTTCCCAGACGGCAGGAGGGAGAAGAGTTTGTATGAGGGGTGCATGGGGCCCTTCATAATGCTGTTTCCTTTGCGGATGCAGCGTGTGGTGTAAATGTCCATGATGGCGGGAAGAGAGACCCCGATGATCTTCTCAGCTGACCTCACTATCCGCTGCAGGGTCTTGTGGTCGGAGACGGTGCGATTCCCGAACGGGGCAGTGATGCAGCTGCTCAGGATGCTCTCAATACAACCCCTGTAGAATGTGATGAGGATGGGGGTGGGGGGTGGGAGATGGACTTTCCTCAGCCTCCGCAGGAAGTAGAGATGCTGCCGGGCTCCTCTCATGTCTCCGTCTACTTAGGCTAAAAAGGATTTAATACTTTCAATCTTGCTGCGTAGCTCATACCCTTGTAGACCTGGAATGAGCCTCTTCGTCCTACTCTGGTGCCTTGACAGCAGTCACACAATATGGAGACCAAAGTCATACACAGTACTCAAGGTGTGCCCTCACAAGTGCATTACACAGCTTAAGGAGACTTGAACTTCACTGAGTGCGTTACGTAGCCCAACATCCTAATCGCTTCCGTGCATGAGGGCATGGATTGAGAATAAGAGGTCAGTTATTTAAAACAGAGTTGAGGAAGAGCTTCTTCTTCCAGAGAGTTGTGGAGGTGTGGAATGCACTGCCTCGGAAGGCAGTGGAGGCCAATTCTCTGGATGCTTTCAAGAAGGAGCTAGATAGGTATCTGATGGATAGGGGAATCAAGGGATATGGGGACAAGGCAGGGACTGGGTATTGATAGTGAATGATCAGCCATGATCTCAGAATGGCGGTGCAGACTCGAGGGGCCGAATGGTCTACGTCTGCACCTATTGTCGATTGTCTATTGTCCAGATGTTGATAGTAATGAGCTTACCAGAATGCCCAAATCCTTCTCACACACTGCACTTTCTAACTCAAAACCCTCCCTATTGTATACTCATATCTAATATTTCTACTTCCTATATGTAATATTTTACATTTACTTACATTAAATGTTTGACTCATCCAGAACAGTGATGAGTCTGCATATCGACAGCAGGTGGACCAACTGGCGCTCTGGTGCAGTCGGAACAATCTGGAGCTGAACACGCTCAAGACAAAGGAGATGATAGTGGATTTCAGGAGACATCCCCCCGTTATGTCCCCCCTCACAGTCCTCGGCAGCCCTGTGTCCACCGTGGAGAACTTCAGGTTCCTGGGAACCACCATCTCTCAGGATCTGAAGTGGGAGCAGAACATCAGCTCCATCCTGAAGAAGGCCCAGCAGCGGATGTACTTCCTGCGGCTCTTGAGGAAATATGGTCTGCCTCAGGAATTGCTGCTGCAGTCATTGAGTCTGTCCTGTGCACCTCCGTCACTGTGTTGTTTGGAGCCGCCACCAAGCAGGATAGAACCAGACTACAGCGCACAGTGAGGACTGCCGAGCGCATCACTGGAGCCTCCCTGCCCTCTATTGTGGACCTGTACTCTTCCAGGTTGAAGAAGAGGGCGGGGAACATCATAAAGGACTCCTCCCATCCTGCGCACGGACTGTTTGAACTGCTTCCGTCTGGTAGGCGCTTCAGATCCCTCCAGACTAAGACTAATAGGCACTGGAGAAGTTTTTTCCCTACTGCGGTCACTTTGCTGAACAGTTAACTGCCGGTTAACTGTCGGCTAACTATTCCTTGGATTGCACTACCTGTTTGTATAATCTATATTTTCATTTATATTTATCATTATTATTGTTATTAGCAGAGAGACAACATCTGCCGGAAGTAAATTCCTTGTGTGTGCTCAGGTACTTGGCGATTAAAGTCTGATTCTGATTCTGATTAAACTTCATCTGCCCACGTCTGGATTTTCTTTAGGTCTAACCGTATTGATGCGTTAGGCGTATAAGACGATGGGAGGCATTGATCCTGTGGATAGTCAGAGGCTTTTCCCCGGAGCTGAAATGGCTAGCATGAGAGGGCCCAGTTTTAAGGAGCTTGGAAGTAGTTACGGAGGAGATGTCAGGGGTAAGTTTTTTAACGCAGAGAGTGGTGAGTGTGTGGAATGGGCTGCCGGTGACGGTGGTGGAGGCGGATACGATAGGGTCTTTTAGGAGACTCCATGGAGCTTAGGAAAATAGAGGGCTAAGGGCAACCCCAGGTAATTTCTGAAGTGAGTACACCCTGATCACCAGACCACGTGGCCGGGTAGCCTGCAAGGGCTCTGCCTCTCAACATGGCATACTTCCTGTCGATAACTGTGAGTCAAGGAGCACCAAGTTCTGTATAGCGGTTCCAACTGCTGAGCCAATCCCCCACCACTGAAATTCAGCGCAAGGCCGGCGCGGTTTGCCGATCGGACTCTGCAGTTCACGGCACGGCGTGTTTGGTGTTGCTGGCCGCTCCCGTCTCCTTGTTGCTGCTCTGGGCGACCTAGGTCGGGGCAGCCGGCAGCTAACGAGCGGCACAGAGCCAGGTTGAAATGAACTGAGCGTGCCTGGACTCTTTCAATTGTGCAATACACACACACACACACTCACACACACACACACACACACACACACACACACACACACACACACACACACACACACTCACACACACACTCACACACACTCACACATACACTCACACACACTCACACATACACTCACACACACTCTCACACACACACACTCACACACACACACTCACACACACACACACACAAACACACATACACTCACACACACTCTCACACACACACACTCACACACACACACACTCACACACACACTCACACACACACACACACAGAGACAGACACGCACACACACACACTCACACACACACACAAACACACATACACTCACACACACTCACTGACACACACACTCACACACACACACACACAAACACACACACACACACACAGAGTCTCTCACAGACACACAAACACACTCACACACACACACACACACTCACACTCACACTCACACACACACACACTCTCACACACAATACTGGGGGGGGGGGAACTCGGTGGAAAAGAGTGAACAGTCCACGTTTACAATTTGAGACGGAGAAGGGAAAATCGGATGTGTCAGTATTACAGTTGAAACTATGGAGCTATGAGGGAGGAGCTGGCCAAAGTTCAATGGAACAATACCCTAGCAGGGAAGACAGTGGAACAACAATGGCAGGTACTTCTGGGAATAATGCAGAAGGTGCAGGATCGGTTCATTCCAAAGAGGAAGAAAGATCCTAAGGGGAGTAAGGGGCAGCTGTGGCTGACGAAGGAAGTAAAGGGCAGTAAACAGAAGATAACAAAAAAGGCAATACACAAAGAAAAAATGAGGTGTGAAGGTAAACTAGCCAAGAATATAAAGGAGGATAGTAAAAGCTTCTTTAGGTATGTGAATAGCAAAAAAATAGTTAAGACCAAAATTGGGCCATTGAAGACAGAAACGGGTGAATTTATTATGGGGAACAAAGAAATGGCAGATGAGTTGAACAAGTACTTTGGATCTGTCTTCACTAGGGAAGACACAAACAATCTCCCAGATGTAATAGTGGCCAAAGGAACTAGGGTAAAAGATGAACTGAAGGAAATTTATATTAGGCAAGAAACAGTGTTGGATAGACTGTTGAGTCTGAAGGCTGATAAGTCCCCGGGACCTGATGGTCTGCATCCCAGGGTACTTAAAGAGGTGGCTCTAGAAATCGTGGACGCATTGGTAATCATTTTCCAATGTTCTATAGATTCAGGAACAGTTCCTGCTGATTGGAGGGTGGCTAATGTTGTCCCACTTTTCAAGAAAGGAGGGACAGAGAAAACAGGGAATTATAGACCGGTTAGCCTGACGTCAGTGGTGGGAAAGATGCTGGAGTCAATTATAAAAGAGGAAATTACGATACATTTGGATAGCAGTAGAAGGATCAGTCCGAGTCAGCATGGATTTATGAAGGGAAAATCATGCTTGACTAATCTTCTGGAGTTTTTTGAGGATGTAACTATGAAAATGGACAAGGGGGAGCCAGTGGATGTAGTGTACCTGGACTTCCAGAAAGCTTTTGATAAAGTCCCACATAGGAGATTAGTGGGCAAAGTTAGGGCACAAGGTATTGGGGGCAGAGTACTGAGATGGATTGAAAATTGGCTGGCTGACAGGAAACAAAGAGTAGCGATTAACGGGTCCCTTTCGGAATGGCAGGCTGTGACCAGTGGGGTACCGCAAGGTTCGGTGCTGGGACCGCAGCTGTTTACAATATGCATTAATGATTTAAATGAAGGGATTAAAAGTAAATTTGCCGATGACACAAAGCTGGGTGGCAGTGTGAAATGTCAGGAGGATGCTATGAGACTTGGACAGGTTGGGTGAGTGGGCAAATGTATGGCAGATGCAGTTTAATGTGGATAAATGTGAGGTTGTCTATTTTGGTGGCAAGAACAGGAAGGTAGATTACTATCTAAATGGAATCAAGTTAGGAAAAGGGGAAGTACAACGAGATCCAGGTGTTCTTGTACATCAGTCAATGAAAGCAAGCATGCAGGTACAGCAGGCAGTGAAGAAAGCTAATGGCATGCTGGCCTTTATAACAAGAGGAATTGAGTATAGGAGTAAAGAGGTCCTTCTGCAGCTGTACAGGGCCCTGGTGAGACCCCACCTGGAGTATTGTGTGCAGTTTTGGTCTCCAAATTTGAGGAAGGACATTCTTGCTATTGAGGGAGTGCAGCGTAGGTTCACAAGATTAATTCCCGGAATGGCAGGACTGTCATATGTTGAAAGATTGGAGCGGCTGGGCTTGTATACACTGGAATTTAGAAGGATAGAGGGGATCTGATTGAAACATATAAGATTATTAAGGGATTGGACACGCTGGAGGCAGGAAGCATGTTCCCGTTGATGGGTGAGTCCAGAACCAGAGGCCACAGTTTAAGAATAAGGGGTAGGCCATTTAGAACAGAGATGCAGAAAAACTTATTCACCCAGAGGGTGGTGGATATGTGGAATGCTCTGCCCCAGAAGGCAGTGGAGGCCAAGTCTCTGGATGCATTCAAGAGAGAGTTAGATAGAGCTCTTATAGATAGTGAGGTCAAGGGATACAGGGAGAGGGCAGGAACGGGGTACTGATTGTGTATGATCAGCCATGATCACAGTGAATGGCAGTGCTGGCTAGAAGGGCCGAATGGCCTACTCCTGCCCCTACTGTCTATTGTCTGTTGTCTCGGCCCAAAACGTCAACTGCTCGCTCTTTCTTTTCCATCGATGGTGCCTGGCCTGCTGCGTCTTATGTGTCTTGCCTCGGATTCCCAGCATCTGCAGACTTCAATGAGTACATTCAATGTCAGAGAAATGATACAGTATACATCCGGAAATCCCTCTTCATCGCAAACATCTTATGGCCTCATTTATTGCTCTTCGGAGCAGCGCAGTTGTCCCAGTCTGTTACTGAAAGTGCTCCCTCTGTTCGGCCAAGGTGGCACGCAGAGGGTGAGAAACATCGTCCGGAATTGCCGGGATTTTCCGGAGGGTCCTCTGTTCCACCACAGCCTCCAGAGCCAGTCTTTCTGATCAGTTTATCGAGCCTGTTGGCATCAAAGGTTTCAAATCAGAGAAATGTATACAGTATACATCCCGAAATGCTTTTTCTTCGCAACCGTCCATGGAAACAGAGCTCCAAAGGATGAACGGCAGTTAAACGTGAGAACCCCTCTCTCCCGCACGTAAGTGGCAGCGATCCCCTCCTCCCCCCCCCCACCAGCAAAAGAAAGCATCGGCACCCCCCCCACCGAGCACTCGAGCGTGCAGCGAAGCACCGGTAAAGACACGGACTCGCAGAACCCCAAAGACGACTCGTTCACCCGGTATTCGACACACCACCGGCTCTCCCTCCCTCTCTCACTAATAAGGGAGAGAGAGGTGTTCCCGTTTCACAGCGAGAGGGGGGACGTAACAAAACAACTCGCCGGTTTGCGGTGTTAAAAGCCTGTTGTGTCGCTTATTTCCCCACCCCCCCCCCCCCGAGTCCTGTGCCTCAAGAACTCAGGTCTCTGGGCACACAGCCAGCTCGCTGCTTTTAATCTTCGACACATCAGTCAGGGGCGCCGGCCTCGAGTCTGCCTCCCCCCCCCCCCCCCGAGGCGCAAAAATCGGGCCTAGTCTTCCAGGCCGCATCCTTGGCACGTCGAGAATATATCTACTGAGGTAAGTCTTTTGATTTTGTGTTCTTTTTCTGCATTTTTTCTGATTTTTGGGCTTTGGGGTGGGGTTGGGGGGGGTGCGGTTTGATGTGTTTTTCTCTCCAGGGGTTCCATAGTTTTCTTTGTTTCGTAGCTCCCTGTGGGTTGGGCAGATCTCCAGGGCTGTGCTCTCTTTGATGGTAAACCTACTTTGAACCTCTGAGGTCAGGGTACTGAAATTCTAAACCAGGCCCGGTAGGATCTGTGGGGAAGAGTTATCGGTCAGCGCCCCTATACCGGACCTCCGCGGACGCTGCCCCCACCCCCCCCCCGTGTCACTGCAGATGTCCGAAAGGGTCAGCTTTTAAATATCACTGTCGTAGAACTTGCCCCATCAGTAGATTGCAATACAAAGTTTTTTTTAAAAAAATCAAAAATTATAATAAGAGATATAAATTCAAAAACAATTAAATAAGGATTGAAGAAAAGTCAAGTTCAAATTTATTGTCATTTCGACCATAAACCACTGGTACAGTACACAGTAAAAATGAAACAACATTCCTCCAGGACTGTGAAACGACACAAAACTACACTAGACTACCCGAAATGACACAAAACTACACTAGACTACGTGAAACAACACAAAACGACACTAGACTACCCGAAACGACACAAAACTACACTAGACTACACGAAACGACACAAAACTACACTAGACTACGTGAAACAACACAAAACTACGCTAGACTACGTGAAACAACACAAAACTACACTAGACTACCCGAAACGACACAAAACTACACGAGACTACCTGAAACAACACAAAACTACTCTAGACTACCAGAAATGACACAAAACTACACTAGACTACCTGAAACGACACAAAACTACACTAGACTAGGTGAAACGACAGAAAACTACACTAGACTACCTGAAACGACACAAAACTACACGAGACTACCTGAAACAACACAAAACTACACTAGACTACCCGAAACAACACAAAACTACACTAGACTACCTGAAACGACACAAAACTACACGAGACTACCTGAAACAACACAAAACTACTCTAGACTACCAGAAATGACACAAAACTACACTAGACTACCTGAAACGACACAAAACTACACTAGACTACCTGAAACGACACAGAACTACACTAGACTACCCGAAACGACACAAAACTACACTAGACTACACGAAACGACACAAAACTACACTAGACTACGTGAAACAACACAAAACTACGCTAGACTACGTGAAACAACACAAAACTACACTAGACTACCCGAAACGACACAAAACTACACGAGACTACCTGAAACAACACAAAACTACTCTAGACTACCAGAAATGACACAAAACTACACTAGACTACCTGAAACGACACAAAACTACACTAGACTAGGTGAAACGACAGAAAACTACACTAGACTACCTGAAACGACACAAAACTACACGAGACTACCTGAAACAACACAAAACTACACTAGACTACCCGAAACAACACAAAACTACACTAGACTACCTGAAACGACACAAAACTACACGAGACTACCTGAAACAACACAAAACTACTCTAGACTACCAGAAATGACACAAAACTACACTAGACTACCTGAAACGACACAAAACTACACTAGACTACGTGAAACAACACAAAACGACACTAGACTACCCGAAACGACACAAAACTACACTAGACTACACGAAACGACACAAAACTACACTAGACTACGTGAAACAACACAAAACTACGCTAGACTACGTGAAACAACACAAAACTACACTAGACTACCCGAAACGACACAAAACTACACGAGACTACCTGAAACAACACAAAACTACTCTAGACTACCAGAAATGACACAAAACTACACTAGACTACCTGAAACGACACAAAACTACACTAGACTAGGTGAAACGACAGAAAACTACACTAGACTACCTGAAACGACACAAAACTACACGAGACTACCTGAAACAACACAAAACTACACTAGACTACCCGAAACAACACAAAACTACACTAGACTACCTGA
Source organism: Hypanus sabinus (assembly GCF_030144855.1). Lineage (NCBI taxonomy): Eukaryota > Metazoa > Chordata > Chondrichthyes > Myliobatiformes > Dasyatidae > Hypanus > Hypanus sabinus. The sequence continues at coordinate 282,977 of NW_026779001.1, forward strand.
AACGACACAAAACTACACGAGACTACCTGAAACAACACAAAACTACTCTAGACTACCAGAAATGACACAAAACTACACTAGACTACCTGAAACGACACAAAACTACACTAGACTACCTGAAACGACACAGAACTACACTAGACTACCCGAAACGACACAAAACTACACTAGACAACCTGAAACGACACAAAACTACACTAGACTACGTGAAACGACACAAAACTACACTAGACTATGTGAGACAGCACAAGGCTACATTAGACTACATAAAACAACATAAAAACTGCACCAGACTACAGACCTGCACAGGACTGCACAAAGTGCACAAAACAGTGCAGGGCAGTACAATAATTAATAAACAAGACAATAGGCACAGCAGAGGACAGATTACAATATAATAATAAATGATGTAGATGTCAGTCTAGACTCTGAGTATTGAGGAGTCTGATGGTTTGGGATGTTACATACCCCCTGGGTATCTTGTGACTGTCTTACGACCATAATGTAATTGAGTGTCTGGTGAGCATAATGTAATGGTCTTGTGATGGTAGAGTGAAGTAATTTCCCACCAGTGGGAGGTCACGTGATGGCCTGTTCGAACAGGTATAAAAGGGGAAAGCCTTGCTGTGACGCAGGTCAGTTCGCCGTTTAATTCATCAGTGACTCCGTTACGCTGCGTGTTCGTCTCATGATGCAGATTTGTTTTAAAGTGGAATTTTACTTTCTATTGTAAGTTGTGACGGCGGTTTTTAAAACCACTGCCAGTTTTGATTCCTACCTTTGTAGTACAGTCAGAGAGTGAAGAATTTACCAAATTACGGAAAACCCGAAGGATCGAGTAAATTTGGTGTTGTCAGCGGTAATACAGGATCAACCTTACTGAATCCTCATTCAGAGGGTAGTGGCCTGCATCCAAGATAGCCCCTGCATTGTGAAAGCAGAAAGAGCTGGACACAGCCTTTCGCCAATGGAAAAGTCAGTGCCTTTAAGCCGTTTTATTTCCTTCATCGCAAATCCTTCGGGCAAGGCATATTTCGGCTGGGATCAGCAGTAACGTCACGTCGTCGAGGAATTCATCACTTCAGGAAAGTCTCTCCTAATTGACTGTGTAAATCATTGGGACATTTGCATTTACCGCTTGATGCACCATCAATAACTCACACTGAGACGTAAGGCGAGATATCGGCTTTTATTGACTGGAAGAAGGAACCAGGAGTGAGTGTCTATCATACAATGTCCTGGAGACTGAGGCCGAGAGTCAGGCCTCAGATCTCCTTTATACAGGGGCCTGTGGGAGGAGCCACAGGAGCAGTCAGCAGGGGGCGTGTCCCGACAGGCACATAGTTCACCACACCGCTTTAAGAACTGTGTTCGCATTTCTCGCTTTAAGAACTGTTCGAGTTGCCGTAGAGCAGTTAACTTCCGGTGAAGTTAGTCGTTTGTTTACTTTTCATTTTTACTGAGCAGAGTTTAAATAAATGTTTTATTTGTTTATAAAAAAAAAACCTGTCTCAATTCTATATTCGTTGTTGCCGGATCATAACAGGGGGAAGAAACTGTTACACGTGAGAGCTTTGGAGCCTTTTCCCAGATGGCAGGAGGGAGATGGGTAGGAAAAGGAAAAAAAATCCAAATATTTGTCGTATTGTGTAGCATAGCTACACTAAGACTGAAACAGATGACTTTCTTGTCCACGTGCTCTCCTCCCTGTCTCAACAAAATCAAAGTCCCATTAACCGATGAGTTGCTGGTGTGGTGATAACTACTCTGAAGTTGAAAACATTTTAATTCATTGAGATACAGCAGGGAGCAGACATTCCCCGCCCAGCAACCCCGGAGTTAACCCCAGCCTCATCACGACCGTGACCAATAACCCTACCAACCGGTACGTCTCTGGACCGTAGGAGGTCTTACAGAAACATACAAAAGTATGCCAGGGACAGATAAGATAGAGGCAGGAAAGGTGTCCCCACCGGCAGGTGAGACTAGAACGAGGGGACGCAGCCTCAAGATTCGGAGCGGGGGCGGGGGGGGAGAGTAGATTTAGGACGGGGATGAGGAGGAACTGCTTTTCCCAGAGAGAGGGGAATCGGTGGAATTCTCTGCCCAGGGAAGCGGAGGGAGGCCGCCCCGGCCAATACGGGTGTGCGTCGCTTAATGTCCACGATACGTTCTGTGAAATCGGACGTTATGTGATATGGACGTTGTGTGAACACCATATTAGAAACTTATCAAACATATACGGAGTATTGTAGTGTCCCTGTATTGACTATGTAGTCAAGACACTAAAACTGTATACTGTACACTATAATTTCTTATTTTGTTTTAAACTTTTTAATTTTTATCACTTTTTAAACTTTTATGTAAACACTTTCTTAGCCTGTATCACGCACAATTTATCAACGAGGATCAGGGTCATCCACATCACTGTTCTCAACCTCAGGATCGTCGAGTGCGAGCAATAGCACTCACTGGTTTTCCACCTTCTGTTTCACTTCCAAATCAACACTTCCCTTTGCCTCTCGCTGCTGCTATCACGAGGAGTGGTCTTTGCTGCGATTGGAAGCCCTGATGCACTCCGCGGGAAATATTTTCGAAAGAAGATTAAGCAGAGGTGTAACGCTGCTACAGAGAGAGAGAGAGAGAGAGACGTGCGCGATGGGTGAGATCGGCTACACCCCGCTGCGTCACGTTCTCAGATCGGGACGACAGGCGTAAATGCGATCGGACACTGTCCGAATGGACATTAAGCGGCGCGCACCCCTGCATTGAAGACAAGGTTGGATAGATTTTTGCACAGTAGGTGTGGAAGAAATTTTGTTGCTAGCTGGATACTAAGGGGTTAACACAGCTCCTGCAGGACTGCTGTAAACGGCTAACCAGCTTGAGAGGGAGCAATCACATGATGTTCTGCTTTTTTCTGCAGTTGAACTGTGCAATTGTTCTCGCCTCAAGGCTGCAGGCAGAAGTAGCTTCGAGTAGATAAAGAAAATAACAACCTGATTATATTTATCTTTTTTAACTGCACTAAGTCATGGTTATTGAGCAAAGGAATTATCTGCTTGCATTAAAAACACAAAAATGCTGGCAGAACTCAGCAGGCCAGACAGCATCTGTGGGGGGAGGTAGTGACGACGTTTCCGGCCAAAACCCTTCATCATCCTGAACCCTTCATCAACTACCTCCCCCCACAGATGCCGTCCGGCCTGCTTAGTCCCGCCAGCATTTTGTGTTTTTATTTATTTCCAGCATCTGCAGATTCACTCGTGTTGCCCATGCTGTTTTTCACAGACGTCCTTGGAAGCTTTTTATAACATTCAGCGTGTCTAGATAATGAGAGAAGTCTGTCTACTCCAGAAGAGCCTCAAGAATTCTGCTTTAAGAGGTTGAGCTCTCCGTTGATACATATCGAGCTATAATAAAGACTTCCAAAAGCGATCTCCCTTCGTGTCTGAGCAACGCCTTTTCCGCAACGATCTGGCGACGAGGATGGGATCCTCGTAGAGTTCTACCAGGGAACGAGCGGAACGAGCAACCTAGCAGGATTCAAAAAATACGGAACCCGAGCGGGAAGAGGGGACTTCCCAAGCTGGGAAAGGCGCCGGCGTCCCAGCTCTCCCTTCGCGTCCGAGTGGATACCTTTTCCGCAACGGCAGGGGAACTGAGGGTCGTGGGGGAGAGGCAGGCAGGTGGCGATGAGTCCGCCGAGAGGCGGAACGGGCTCGACGGGCCGGATGGCCGACTCCCGCCCCTATGCCTAGCTCTTAGGGTTGTTTAACGGGAGCACTTGGAGGAAAGGTTATGGGGAGAACGTACACACGAAAACAGACTGCATGAGCAGCCGACGAGGTACGGGTGACCAGGGGGATGGCGGCTGAACTCCGACCTGACCGAACGGGAGGGGGTGGGGGGGGGGTGCTGAGCCTCGAGTCCCGCAACCGAGGTGGCTGACGTTTGGGCCGTAGGCCCGAGGCTGCGGGGGTGCGGGGCTTCAAAGCTCTGCCTTCTCATCGGCAGTCGTAGAGCCACAGAGGGCTACGGCACAGAAACAGGCCCTCCCCGTTTTGCCGACGCCGTAGACCTCCCGCCCAGACTTCTCTTAAATGTTGAAATCGAAACTGCCCCGCCCACTTGCGCGGCTCAGCTTGCTCCCCTTAAACCTTTCACCTTTCACCCCTCAGCCGTGACCTCCGGTTGGAGTCTCACCTGACCCCAGAGATAAAAGGCCTGCTGGCATTCACCCCACCTGCGACTACAACCCCCTGCCTATAACAACAGCTCACATCAAATCTCCCCTCATTCTCCTACGCTCCCACCTTTATAACTCAGACCCCAAGTTGTGGCAACTTCCTTGTAGCCTTCCCCTGCACCTTTACAATCTTGTTGACATCTTCCCTGCAGGGAGGAGACCGGAATTGCGAGCCATACTCTGCAAACTGGGCCCGACCAACATCTTATACAACTTCAACATAACACCCCCGTCTCCTGTACCAAAACTTTGTGAAGGCCAGCGTGCCAAGAGCTTTCTTTACCACCCTCCCCCCCCCACTTACAGTAAGCTACGGACCTGTATCCCCAAATAACCTTCGTTCTACTGCACTCCTCAGCGCCCCACCGTTCACTGTGTACCACCTACCCTGGCGGGTCCTCCCAAAGTTCAATGCCTCGCACTCCTCTGCATGAAATTCCACCTGCCGGTTTTCCACCCATTTTCCAGCTGGCCCGGATCCCGGTTAGCAATATCCCGACCTGCAACACTTGCAGATCAGCTGCTCCGGCATGCACCGGTTCAAGGGCGGCCTGGCACATCCTGCTCAAGGGCAGTTACAGAGAGGTAGTAAACAGCAAGAGTTACGTACCCCGGGGGTATCTTGTGACTGTCTTATGACCATGATGTAACTGAGTATCTGGTGAGTGTGATGTCAGTCTTGTGATGGTGGGGTGATCGTAATGTCCTGCCAGTGTGAGGTCAGTGATGTAATTTCCTGCCAGTGTGAGGTCACGTGATGTAACTTCCTGCCAGTGTGAGGTCACGTGATGGCATGTTCTCAACAAGTATAGAACGGGAAAGCCTGCTGTGATGCAAGTGTTTTTGCGTTGAGTCGTCATTTAATTTGTCAGTTACTCCGTTACGCTGCGTATTTGTATCATGATGCAGTTTTGTTTTAAAGTGGAGTTTTACTTTCTACTGTACGGCACAGAATCGTGGTGCCGGCAGTTTTGGCCAGTCGCTGTCAGTTTGATGCGTCTTTGATTTAATTTTAAAGTCTAAGTATTGGAGAGTGAAGAATTTACTGAAGTACGGGAACCCGAAGGATCGAGTAAAGTTGGTGTCGTCGGCGGTTTAATACAGGATCAACCTTATTGAATCCTCGTTCAGGAAGCAGTGACCTGTGTTACGTCCGTAGCCCCCTCCTTTGTGAGAATCGCCAGATCACTGTTGGGTTGAGTCAAACGGGGGGCCCAAGACATGAGGGGGAGACGTGCAGGATGTCACGTTTCTCCTCCTCATAGCGATGTAAAGCTACGGAACATGGCCATTGTCTCTTGGAGACAGATTTGTGGATTGAGATGCTCTGCTACGTGAATGCCCTCAGGCAAAGTGGGCTGGTTGAGGGAGAGATTGCATCACCCCCAACCTGATTGAAATCTTCGACCCTGTGAGTCAGGATAAAAGAGGGTCTGTGGGAACAGCCCCTCAGACGCACCAGAAGAAACGTTAAGCGACCACGTAACAGCAGACGGTCATCGGAAACCAAGCCACGTGCGTTCAATTCCGTGGCTGGAATTGGGGCTGAAACCACGGAAAACGGCTCTTTAGCTAACAACGGGGAAACCCGCTCCCCTGACTCAACGGATTGGCATCATAAAAGACTTGGGCAAGTTTAAACGCCTCCCTCTCTTAAACCCAAAACGCTGTAGCCTGAACGAGCTAATGACTTTTATATTTCCATCGGACAATACATTATCCCCTAGACAATGATAAAGTTACGTTTTATTGGTTATGATCATACCTGCGCTTTAGATTTAGTATTGATGACGTATATTATCTGTATGTTTGCATTAATCTTATTTTTGTGCCCCTTTATCAATAAATACTTTTAAAAATAGTACCATCAGACTTCAACGGACCTCTCTATCTTTGCTGATAAGTGATCCAGTTACGGGGTTTCGTAACACCTGCATCTGAGATAACTCCTGCCTGTAAGAGTAGAAAGGGTTGTGCGGTGTTCATTCGCCAAGAAAAAGGTCAGTTCCTTTAGGCCGTTTTTATTTCCATCGGGTAAGGCATATTTCGGCTGCGATCAGTAGTAACGTCACGTCGTCGAGGAATTCATTA
>NW_026779001.1:294316-349316 GCF_030144855.1 Hypanus sabinus
ACGGCCTGGTGGGAGAAGCTGTCCCGGAGCCTGTCGGTCCTGGCTTTTACGCTGCGGGACCGTTTCCCCGGATGGGAGCAGCTGGAACAGTTTGTGTTCGGGGCGACTCGGGTCCCCAGTGATCCTTCGGGCCCTTTTTTCACACCTGTCTCTGTAAATGTCCTGAATGGTGGGGAGTTCACATCTACAGATGCGCTGGGCTGTCCGCACCACTCTCTGCAGAGTCCTGCGACTGAGGAAGGTACAGTTCCCGTACCAGGCCGTGATGCAGTGATGCAGCCAGCCTCTATAAACATACAAAACGCTGGTGGAACGCAGCAGGCCAGGCAGCATCTATAGAGAAGGGCCGATACCCTTCGTCAGGACTGACTGAAAGGAAAGATAGTAAGAGATTTGAAAGTAGTGGGGGGAGGGGGAAATGCGAAATGACAGGAGAAGACAGGAGGGGGTGGGATGAAGCTGAGAACCGGAAAGGTGATTGGCCACAGGGATACAGAGCTGGAGAAGAGAAAGGATCATGGGACGGGAGGCCTCGGGAGAAAGAAAGGGGGAGGGGGAGCACCAGAGGGAGATGGAGAACAGGCAGAGTGATGGGCAGAGAGAGAAAAAAAGGAGGGGGGAGAAAAGCTAAATATGTCAGGGATGGGGTAAGAAGGGGAGGAGGGGCATTAACGGAAGTTAGAGAAGTCAATGTTCATGCCATCAGGTTGGAGGCTACCCAGCCGGTATATAAGGTGTTGTTCCTCCAACCCGAGTGTGGCTTCATCTTGACCGTAGAAACAGAAGTTAGAGAAGTCAATGTTCATGCCATCATCCCCCCCCCTCCTCCATTTTTTTTCTCTCTTTCTACCCATCACCCTGCCTGTTCTCCATCTCCCTCTGGTGCTCCCCTCCCCCTTTCTTTCTCCTGAGGCCTCCCGTCCCATGATCCTTTCCCTTCTCCAGCTCTGTATCCCTTTCGCCAATCACCTTTCCGGCTCTCAGCTTCACCCCACCCCCTCCGGTCTTCTCCTATCATTTCACATTTCCCCCTCCCTCATTACTTTCAAATCTCTTACTATCTTCCCTTTCAGTCAGTCCTGACGAAGGGTCTCGGCCCGAAACGTCGACAGTGCTTCTCCCTATAGACGCTGCCTGACCTGCTGTGTTCCACCAGCATTTTGTGTGTGTTATTGTTTGAATTTCCAGCATCTGCAGATTTCCTCGTGTTGACTCATTCTTATCATTACTCCCCCAAGTACCTCGAACCTCGTCCTCGTGTCCATCTCAGTAAATGTGTTTCTGACTCCAAGCACAAAGATGACAAGAGGCATTGTTCGTGTGGATAGTCAGAGGCTTTTTTCCAGGGCTGAAATGGCTAACACAAGAGGACACAGGTTTAAGGTGCTGGGGAGTAGGTACAGAGGAGATGTCAGGGGTAAGTTTTTCACTCAGAGAGCGGTGAGTGTGTGGAATGGGCTGCCGGTGACGGTGGTGGAGGCGGATACGATAGGGTCTTTTAAGAGACTCCTGGATAGGTACATGGAGCTCAGAAAAATAGAGGGCTATGGGTAACCCTCGTAATCTCTAAGGTAGGGACCTGTTCGGAGGTTTCTCTATGTTCCTAAATACGCTCCTTTATCCTTGAGTGGATCAGCCGGGTCCCGAATTACTCTAATTTTACAACTCTCTGAAGCTCCCTTCAACCCTGCGCAGAGGCCACCATACCGGACGGTGGTGCAGCCAGTTAGAACACGGCACGCCCGTAGAAGTCTTCGCGTGTCTTGGGTGACGTCGTGGAGTAGTTAAAGGATTAAAATGCCGGAGGGAGAGAGAGAGAGAGAGAGAGAGAGAGAGAAGTGTGGTGATCCCTTCCCTTACCACATAACCACATAACGATTACAGCACGGAAACAGGCCGTCTCGGCCCTTCCAGTCCGTGCCGAGCGCTCACTCTCACCCAGTCCCACCGACCCGCACTCAGCAGCGCCACCGTTCCAACGTGCTTCAAGGCCGCCACCATCGTCCCCGTGCCGAAGAAGTCTTCAGTGTCCTGTCTCGATGGCTACCGTCCCGTTGCACTCACATCCATCATCATGAAGAGTTTCGAGAGGCTCGTCATGAGGCATATCCAGACCCTGCTGCCCCCCTCACTGGACCCCCTGCAGTTTGCGTGCCGTCCCAACCGCTCAACAGATGACGCCATTGCCACCACCCTCCACCTGGACAAAAAAGACACGTACGTTCGGATGCTGTTCATAGACGTCAGTTCAGCATTCAACACAATCATCCCACAGAAACTGATTAGAAAGCTGAGCCGACTGGGTCTGAACACTTCCCTCTGCAAATGGATCCTAGACTTCCTGACTGGGAGAGCTCAGTCAGTCTGGATTGGGAGCAGCATCTCCAACACCATCACACTGAGCACGGGGGTCCCCCATTACTTTGTGCTCAGTCCACTGCTGTTCACTCTGCTGTCCCATGACTGTGCTGCAACACACAGCTCAAACCACATCGTCAAGTTCACCGATGACACGACCGTGGTGGGTCTCATCAGCAAGAACAACGAATCAGCTTACAGAGAGGAGGTGCAGCGGCTAATGGACTGGTGCAGAGCCAACAACCTGTCTCTTAATGTGAACAAAACAAAAGAGATGGTTGTTGGCTTCAGGAGGGCATGGAGCGACCACTCCCCGCTGAACATCGACGGCTGCTCAGTAGAGATCGTAAAGAGCACCAAATTTCTTGGTGTTCACCTGGCGGAGAATCTCACCTGGTCCCTCAACACCAGCTCCATCGCAAAGAAAGCCCAGCAGCGTCTCTACTTTCTGCGGAGGCTGAGGAAAGTCCATCTCCCCACCCCCATCCCCATCACATTCTACAGGGGTTGTATTGAGAGCATCCTGAGCAGCTGCATCACTGCCCGGTTCGGGAATTGCACCGTCTCGGATCGCAAGACCCTGCAGCGGATAGTGAGGTCAGCTGAGAAGATCATCGGGGTCTCTCTTCCCGCCATCGCGGACATTTACACCACACGCTGCATCCGCAAAGCAAACAGCATTCTGAAGGACCCCACGCACCCCTCATACAAACTCTTCTCCCTCCTGCCGTCTGGGAAAAGGCACCGAAACATTCGGGCTCTCACGACCAGACTGTGTAACAGTTTCTTTCCCCAAGCTATCAGACTCCTCAATACCCAGAGCCTGGACTGACACCTTACTGCCCTATTGTCCTGTTTATTATTTATTGTAATGCCTGCACTGTTTTTGTGCACTTTATGCAATCCTGTGTAGGTCTGTAGTCTAGTTTAGCTTTCTCTGTGTGTTTTTTATTGCGTAGTTCAGTCTAGATTTTGTACTGTATCATATAAACCATGGTCCTGAAAAACGTTGTCTCATTTTTACTATGCACTGTACCAGCAGTTATGGTCGAAATGGCAATAAAAGTTGACTTGACTTGACTTGACTTGACTATCCCCCTCATTATTTTAAATACCTCTATCAAGTCCCCCCTCAGCCTTCTACGCTCCAAAGAATAAAGACCTAACTTGTTCAACCTTTCTCTGTAACTTAGGTGCTGAAACCCAGGTAACATTCTGGTAAATCTCCTCTGTACTCTCTCTATTTTGTTGTCATCTTTCCTATGATTCGGTGACCAAAACTGTACACTGTTACGAATGTACCACAACTCTGAGGGGCCGAAGGGTACAAAGTCGCCCCCTCCTTTGTGAGAATCACAAGATCGCTATTGATTCGGGTCTGGGACCCAGGAAGTGAGAGAGAATCCACAAGGTTTTGGAATGTGTCCTGGCCTCAGTGAGACAAAGCCACGGATAACGGCCATTGTCTCTTGGAGACGGAATTGTGTATTGAGAACTGTACGATTCATCGAAGCCCCTCAGGGGACAACCAGAGTGGGCTGGTTGAGGGATTGCATCATCCCAACCTGATTGACATCTGAGACCCCGTGAGTGGGGATAAAAGAGGGTCTGGGGAACAACCCCTTCAGACGCACCAGGAGAAACGCTGGAAATCCCGTGACAGCGTTTAATAGCGAAAGCCAGTGAGGGCCCGTGTGCGTCCTCCCTTTGCCCGGGGTGGCGGGCTCATCACGGAAGAACGGTTTAGCTAAAGGAGAGGCCACAAGTGACCGGCCACACCAACGGGACTCCTGACGGATCGAAATCGTAAAAAGGAAAGTCGGCAAGTTTCAGGAAATCTCTCTCTTTCCAACAAAAGGCTGCAGCCTGCATGAACTGAGTGACTTTGATATTTCCATCGGACAATACATTATCCCCTAGACAATGATAGAGCTTATTTCTTATTGATTATTATTATACCCGCACTTTTAGATTTAGTATTGACGACGTATATTCTCTGTATGTTTGCATTGATATTATTTTTGTGTATTTTTACTAATAAATACTGTTAAAAATAGTACAGCAACGGGCCTCTCTATCTTTGCTGGTAAATGACCCAGTTACGGGGTACGTAACAACACAATACTCCAAATTCGGCCTTACCAGTGCCTTGTACAATTTTAATATTACATCCCAACTCCTCTTTGTGGTGGCGTGCTGGGGAGGCAGCATTAAGAAGAGGGACGCCTCACGTCTTAATAAGCTGTTAAGGAAGGTGGGCTCTGTCGTGGGCACAGAACTGGAGAGTATGACATCGGTGGCAGAGTGGAGGGCCCTGAGTAGGCTACGGTCAATCATGGAAAACCCTGGACATCCTCTGCACAGCACCATCCAGAGACGGAGAAGCAGCTTCAGCGGCAGGTTGCTGTCAATGCAATGCTCCTCAGACAGGATGAAGAGATCATTACTCCCCAACGCCATTCGGCTCTACAATTCAACCACCAGGGGCAAGACATGTTAAAGTGCCGGGGTTAGGACTGAGCTTAAGTTACCACTCAATGCACTTTAGTAAACTATTTAAGAACTTTTTAAAAGCTATTTATGAATGCTTTTTGGGAGGGTGATTTTAGATGCATATCATATTTATACTGAGTTAAATACTGTATGTAATTAGTTTTGCTACACTGGAAAAATGTTGAATTTCCCCTTGGAGATGAATAAAGTATCTATCTATCTATCTATCAACTCCTACACTCAATGCTCTGATTTATAAAGGCCAGCATAGCAAAAGCTTTCTTCACCACCCTATCCACATGAGATTCCACCTTCAGGGAACTATGCTCCGTTATTCCTGGATCACTCTGCTCTACTGTGTTCCTCAATGCCCTACCGTTTACCATGTCTGTCCAATTTTGATTAGTCCCACCAAAATGTAGCACCTCAGCGCTAAACTCCACCTGCCATCTTTCAGCCCACTCTTCTCACGTGCTGCCGTGTTCCTGCCATCGCAATCCGTAAACGCTGCTGTGCTGAAGGGGTCAAGGCAGGGGGAGAGCGCAACGCCGCACCCCCCCGCCCCCTCGGGGAAACACGTCCGGCGAGCTTCACCTGCCGATGGCCTCTCGGGCGCTCCTGGCCTGGCAGCCCAGGGCCTTCCACTGCCTGAGCCCTCATCGTCAACCCTTCCAGCGTGCAGGGCAGGGCTCCGTCGCCGAGTGGGCTGCCTACGGGGCCGGCCCCCGCAGGGAGCAGCCGGGCGGAGTGAGGGGAACAGGGCAGTGAGACGGTGTAACAGCTTCTCTGTAACGTTCACCGCTGAGGTGACGGTTTCTCTGCGGCAGCCATGTTTGGGTTACAGCTGGAGATAACAGGGTGCGTGTCAGCCAGTGGGAGATTGCCGCTTTGCCTCGCGCACCTAGAAGGACGTTGTTCTCGCGGGCTTTCGCAGGGGAGAGATGAAGAGGGGAGACGCGTGTGGAGAGAGCCGGTAGACCACCGGACGGAGTGGACTGGGATCTGAGGGTCCGAGGGTCAACAACGCTCGGAGGAGACCGATGGTGGAAGAATGACGACTGAGTGAGCTCCAGCGTGACTTTGACTCGACCTGGGCCCTTTCATGTTGTTTATTTTCATTACTAACCCTACATCCAGATTAAGATTTATGAAGCTCAATCATTTAATTGCATACGGTGTACTTTTTGCGTTGCGGGTTTGTAACCGGGGGAGCGTTACGCAGCATCCACGCAAACGCGATTGCCCAGTTTGGCGGGGCCGAAGGCTGTTCCTCCTCGACCAACGCGAGCTGGCCGAGCCTAAGGGTCGCACCAGTAACTACCGAGGTGCAGCAAAACCTCGAGGGGAATGTGGAGGTAATTCTAAGGCTTGAGGGGTAAACGGCAGGGTGCCTCTACTCAAAGGTCATATTGGCGGTGGGTGGGGGAGTGCGGAATCGGCCCCCAGCTCGGCAGGAAAGGCTCTATCTGGATTTTTTTCTTTTTAGTTTCAGTGTCAGAGAAACGTAGACAAAATACATCCTGAAATTGGAGAGTGGCCCAAAGAATGGACAACAGTTAAACGTTAGAACCCCAAAGCCCCCCCAGCTCCCCCTCCCATCTACAAACAGCAACAAAGCAACGACCCCCCCACCAACAAAAAAAGCATAGTTGCCCCCCACCGAGCCCTCGAGCGTGCAGCGAAGCATCGATAAAGACGCAGACTTGCAGAACCCCAAAGACGACTCATTCACCCGGTATTCGACACACCACCGGCTCTCACTGATACAACCGTTGTTGGTAGAATCTCCGCTGGAGACGAGAGGGCGTACAGGAGGGAGACAGACCAGCTGGTGGAGCGGCGTCGCAGCGACAACCCGGCACTCAACGTCGGCAAGACTTCAGGAAGGGCAAGGCGAGGAAACACGAGCCAATCTTCACAGAGGGATCAGAAGTGGAGAGAGTGAGCAGTTCCCAGTTCCTGGGTGTCCGGATCCCCGAGGATCGAACCCGGTCCCGACGTGTCGGTGCAGCGATAACGAAGGCCAGACAGCGGCTGTATTTCATTGGGAGATTGGAGAGATTGGGATTGTCAATAACTTCTACAAATGGGGAGCGTTCTGACAGGCTGCATCACCGTTGTGTATGGGGGTGGGGGCTTCTGCGCAAGATCGAAGCAAGTTGCGGGAACTTGTCAAATTAGTCGGCCCCATCACGGGTACCAGCCTCAAGACATCTTCAAGGAGTGGCATTTGACACACCACAGGCCCTAATAAGGGAGAGAGGGGTGTCCCCGTTTCACAGCGAGAGGGGAGACGCAACAAACAACTCGCCGATTTACAGAGTTAGAAGTCCGTTGTGCGGCTTTTCCCGAGCCCTGCGCCGCCCGGCACGCGGTCAGCAGTAATCCCGCTGCTTCCGATCTTCCTCGTTCTCCCGCCACGCATCGGCCGGCAGCAGCGGCACCTCGCGTCCGCCCGCCCCCCCCCCCCCCCCCGGAGCCTCCGGGCCCGCGTCCTCGGCGTACGGAAAAGCGGCCGGTCGCCAGGCCCCGAGAGCGGGTCCCGTTCCCGCCAAGAACCTGAGCCAGCGGTAACTCTGGGTCGGGGTCTTCGAGAGAACCCTGGGAGGGGAGAAATGGAGATATTAAAGATGGAAATGGAGCTGTTTCCGAAGATGCGAGCAAAGGAGACGCCGTTGGGCGCCATCGTCATCAGCTCCGCCTTGTGACTGCTGCACTGTTAAACACAGCAACATTGTGTACGTCTGTGGGTCCCGGAAGACGCCGCCGAATTTCATTCCGCTTCATCCGGAGCCCGCCGGGGAAGTTAGACCAGCAGCCCAGGAAGCAGCTCGGGTGCCTCTGGGACTTCTCACCGGGCCGCACTCATTGGGAGGGGCAACTCGTTCGCTGACGCAGCGCCAGGTCTAGAAAGGGCCCGGGGACTTGTGGGCCCGTAGCCGGCCACGGTCCTTGCCAGAGGTCGTCCTACGGGTGTCGCAGGGCAAAGGTCGAAAAGGAGCTGAGGTGTTCTCAGGAAATGGCCGCCATCTTTCTCTCCTTATTTTTTCCTTTTTTCAATCTTTTTATTGATTTAAAAGAAAGTGTGTATACAGTGAAGAAAGGTAATGGCATGTTGGCCTTTATAACAAGGGGAGTTGAGTATAGGAGCAAAGAGGTCCTTCTGCAGCTGTACAGGGCCCTGGTGAGTATTGTGTGCAGTTTTGGTCTCCAAATTTGAGGAAGGACATTCTTGCTATTGAGGGAGTGCAGCGTAGGTTCACGAGGTTGATTCCCGGGTTGGCGGGACTGTGATATGTTGAAAGATTGGAGCGACTGGGCTTGTATACACTGGAATTTAGAAGGATGAGAGGGGATCTGATTGAGACATACAAGAAGATTAAGGGATTGGACATGCTAGAGGCAGGAAACATGTTCCCGATGTTGGGTGAGTCCAGAACCAGAGGCCACAGTTTAAGAATAAGGGGTAGGCCATTTAGAACTGAGATGCGGAAAAACTTTTTCACCCAGAGAGTGGTGGATATGTGGAATGCTCTGCCCCAGAAGGCAGTGGAGGCCAAGTCTCTGGATGCTTTCAAGAGAGAGTTAGATAGAGCTCTTATAGATAGCGGGGTCAGGAGATATGGGGAGAGGGCAGGTACGAGGTACTGATTGTGGATGATCAGCCATGATCACAGTGAATGGCGGAGCTGGCTAGAAGGGCTGAATGGCCTACTCCTGCACCTGTTGTCTATTGTCTATTGTCAAACAGAAGGAGAACATATCTGGTGTTCTCTAGTATGTCAATGGCAGTACATACAGGAGGTAAAATTAAAAATATCAGAATCACACATAGTGTTGATCTACAAGGTATAAATTTGATATAGAATGCATAATTCTCTAATCAATTTATGAAGAAAAGAAGGGCTATTTAGGAATTTTAATATAAAAGAAAAGAGAGTTAGGTCTTTATTCTTTGGAGCATAGAAGATTGAGGGGGGACTTGATAGAGGTATTTAAAATTATGAGGGGGACAGATAGAGTTGACGTGGATAGGCTTTATCCATTGAGAGTAGGGGAGATTCGAACAAGAGGACATGAGTTGAGACTTAGGGGGCAAAAGTTTAGGGGTGACACGAGGGGGAACTTCTTTTCTCAGAGAGGGGTAGCTGTGTGGAACGAGCTTCCAGTAGAAGTGGTAGAGGCAGGTTCGGTATTGTCATTTAAAGCAAAATTGGATAGGTATATGGACAGGAAAGGAATGGAGGGTTATGGGCTGAGCGCAGGTTGGTGGGACGAGGTGAGAGTGAGCGTTCGGCACGGACTAGAAGGGCCGAGATGGCCTGTTTCCGTGCTGTAGTTATATAAAAAAAAACACTATTCTAAACAGAAAATAAAAAGGACGGGGCTGCGATCGTAACGCGGTGTCAGGCGCTCGCCAGCAGGCCAATAAAAAGTAGGCAGGTACGGGCGGCGTGGCCACTGTGGGAGCGGGCGGTGTTAGAGGGGCCAGGCTCAGCAGGCAGAGGTCCTGAGTAAGTTTCCAATAGGTTTTGTAGCTTCTGCTGAGAACGGTCCAGGGTTTGCAGCCGCACCTCGATGCCCCTCAGCTCCGTAATCAGAGGGAGCAGAAAGCAGAATCCATGGACGCGGACGGTACGTTGGGCCCAGGGTCAGGGGTGGCAGATAGGAGCAGCCGGGAGGCCGGTACCTCGGGCGAGGGAGGGGGGAGCGGGCAGCCGGCAGCCCTGCGTCCGTTCCCCTCGGTAATGAGCCCCCGGCTCCACTTTGGAGACTGTTCGGGGTGGGGGGGGGGGTGGCGTTGTTGGAGGGGGAGACCTACAAAAAGGCTCTAGAAGGGAAGGGGCGGGGTGGGGGAAAAGAGGACCGCGGAGGAGATGGGGGATTCCGTAATCAGAGGGAGCAGAAAGCAGAATCCATGGACGCGGACGGTACGTTGGGCCCAGGGTCAGGGATGACAGCAGCCCGGGGGGGGGGGGGGGGCGGTGGTGAACAGCCAGAAAGAGGTGCATCTTGGCACCAGAGTGAGGTAGGAAGGAAAAGAGAGGACGTCCTGAAGAGGGAATTCAGCGAGAGAGGTAGAAAGCTGAAGACGCCATGGGGTGTAAGAGCTGGATGATTTGGCAGGGGAATGTGCGGCGGAGGAACGGCAGCGGGGGTGGGGGGGGGCAAGGGGTTCAGATCTCTGCACCGTTGGGACCCCACAGGGGAAGGTCCAACTTGCTCCTAAAGGACGGCTGGCGCCCGAACCTGAGAGGGGAACCGGTGCCCTGACTGGAACCTGCTGGAGCTGTTTTGGCGGGGAGGTGGGAGGTTGGGACATGGATTGACGGGCCAGTTGCTACACAGGCAGAGGCAGTGTCCAGTGAGTCTGTCGGGAAGGAGAAGACAGGGCCAAGTTGGGACGAGTTAAAGTGTGACGGGAAGTTGGGGTGGGGGGGGGGGGCGGAATCAAAACGGGCGGTAGATACAGGACCGGAGGTGCTAATGCACCCTGTACGTGGAACAAGGCCGGTTACCCTGCAGCGCCGTTAGAAGATCAGCAGGAACCGCGTTGCGGGCATCGCCGAGTCGCGGCTGAGGGAAGTTCATAGCTGGGAGCTTGACGTCCAAGGGTACACTCTGGATGGGGAGGTCAGGCAGGTAGGAGGAGCGAGAGGCCCTGTGGGTAAAGAGTGAAACCGCATCTTCAGAAGGAGGTGACGTAGGATCGGAAGGCGAAGAGCCTCTGTGGGTTGAGTTAAGAAACTGGAAGGGTAAAAAATGACCCTGATAGGATTGATTGATCGATCAATAAATGTGGTTATGGAGATACTGGTTTAGATACAGCTCGGAATAGGCCCTTCCAGCCCTGCCATCTGCACCACCCAGCAGACCTCCATTCAATTTACAATGAATTAATTAACCCACTAACCGGTGTCTCTGCGAACTGTGGGAGGTGATAGGTGAAGTCAGATGGGTAGGAATGGTAGGGCTGGAGAGGAAGGAATCTGACAGGAGAGGAGAGTGGACCGTGGGAGAAAGGGAAGGAGGAGGGACACCAGGGGGAGGTGATGGGTGGGGAAGGTAAAGGGCTGGAGAGGAAGGAATCTGATAGGAGAGGAGAGTGGACCGTGGGAGAAAGGGAAGGAGGAGGGACACCAGGGGGAGGTGATGGGTGGGAGAGGTAAAGGGCTGGAGAGGAAGGAATCTGATAGGAGAGGAGAGTGGACCATGGGAGAAAGGGAAGGAGGAGGGACACCAGGGGGAGGTGATGGGTGGGAAAGGTAAAGGGCTGGAGAGGAAGGAATCTGACAGGAGGGGAGAGTGGACCGTGGGAGAAAGGGAAGGAGGAGGGACACCAGGGGGAGGTGATGGGTGGGAAAGGTAAAGGTCTGCAGAGGAAGGAATCTGATAGGAGAGGAGGGTGGACCGTGGGAGAAAGGGAAGGAGGAGGGACACCAGGGGGAGGTGATGGGTGGGAAAGGTAAAGGTCTGCAGAGGAAGGAATCTGATAGGAGAGGAGAGTGGACCGTGGGAGAAAGGGAAGGAGGAGGGACACCAGGGGGAGGTGATGGGTGGGATAGGTAAAGGGCTGGAGAGGAAGGAATCTAACAGGAGAGGAGAGTGGACCGTGGGAGAAAGGGAAGGAGGAGGGACACCAGGGGGAGGTGATGGGTGGGAGAGGTAAAGGGCTGGAGAGGAAGGAATCTAACAGGAGAGGAGAGTGGACCGTGGGAGAAAGGGATGGAGGAGGGGCACCAGGGGGTGGTGATAGGTGGTTGAGAAATACAGTCAAATACAGTCCTCCAGACCAGCACAGGTCCTCCAGACAAATACAGTCCTCCAGACCAGTACAGTCCTCCAGACCAGTAGAGGTCCTGCAGACAAATACAGTCCTCGGGACCAGTAGAGGTCCTCCAGACCAGTAGAGGTCCTCCAAACAAATAAAGTCCTCCAGACCAGAACAGGTCCTCCAGACCAGTAGAGGTCCTCCAGACAAATACAGTCCTCCGGACCAGTAGAGGTCCTCCAGACCAGTAGAGGTCCTCCAAACAAATACAGTCCTCCAGACCAGTACAGGTCCTCCAGACAAATAAAGTCCTCCAGACCATTACAGTCTTCCAGACCAGAACAGTCCTGCAGCCCAGTCCAGTTCTCCAGCCCAGTGCAGTCCTACAGACCAGTACAGACCAGTACAATCCTCCAGCCCAGACCAGTTCTCCAGCCCAGTACAGTACTCCAGCCCAGTCCAGACCAGTACAGTCCTCCAGCCCAGTACAGTCCTCCAGCCCAGTACAGTCCTCCAGCCCAGTACAGGTTCTCCAGCCCAGTACAGTCCTCCAGCCCAGTCCAGTTCTCCAGCCCAGTACAGTCGTCCAGCCCAGTCCAGTTCTCTAGCCCAGTACAGTCCTCCAGCCCAGTCCAGTTCTCGAGCCCAGTACAGTCCTCCAGCCCAGCACAGTCCTCCAGCGCAGTACAGTTCTCCAGCCCAGTACAGTCCTCCAGCCCAGTACAGTACTCCAGCCCAGTACAGTCCTCCAACCCAGTACAGTCCTCCAGCCCAGTACAGACCAGTACAATCCTCCAGCCCAGACCAGTTCACCAGCCCAGTCCAGACCAGTACAGCACTCCTGACCAGAACAGTCCTCCAGCCCAGTACAGTCCTCCAGCCCAGTCCAGACCAGTACAGTCCTCCAGAGCAGTACAGCCCAGTCCAGGCCAGTACAGGAGCTAGAGACAAGTACAGTCCTGCAGCCCAGTACAGTTCTCCAGCCCAGTACAGTCCTCCAGCCCAGTACAGTCCTCCAGCCCAGTACAGACCAACAGCCCAGTACAGGTACTCCAGCCCAGTATAGTTCTCCAGCCCAGTACAGTCCAGCCCAGTACAGTCCTCCAGCCCAGTCCAGTTCTCTGGCCCAGTACAGTCCTCCAGCCCAGTACAGTCCTCCAGCCCAGTACAGGTTCTCTAGCCCAGTACAGTCCTCCAGCCCAGTCCAGTTCTCAGGCCCAGTACAGTTCTCCAGCCCAGTACAGTCTTCCAGCCCAGTCCAGCTCTCCAGCCCAGTACAGTTCTCCAGCCCAGTACAGTTCTCCAGCCCAGTACAGTTCTCCAGCCCAGTACAGTTCACCAGCCCAGTACAGTCCTCCAGCCCAGTACAGTCCAGCCCAGTACAGTCCTCCAGCCCAGTCCAGTTCTCCGGCCCAGTACAGTCCTCCAGCCCAGTACAGTACTCCAGCACAGTACAGGTTCTCCAGCCCAGTACAGTCCTCCAGCCCAGTCCAGTACTCCAGCCCAGTACAGTCCTCCAGCCCAGTCCAGTTCTCCAGCCCAGTCCAGTTCTCCAGCCCAGTACAGTCCTCCAGCCCAGTCCAGTTCTCCAGCCCAGTACACTCCTACAGAACAGTACAGTCCTCCAACCCAGTACAGACCAGTACAATCCTCCAGCCCAGACCAGTTCTCCAGCCCAGTACAGTCAAGCCCAGACCTGACCAGTACAGTCCTCCTGACCAGTACAGTTCTCCAGCCCAATACAGTCCTCCAGCCCAGTCCAGACCAGAACAGTCCTCCAGACCAGTACAGCCCAGTCCAGTACTTCAGCCCAGTACAGTCCTGCAGCGCAGTACAGTTCTCCAGCCCAGTACAGTCCTCCAGCCCAGTCCAGTTCTCCAGCCCAGTAGAGTCCTCCAACCCAGTACAGTCCTCCAGCCCAGTCCAGTTCTCGAGCCCAGTCCAGTCCTCTAGCCCAGTCCAGTCCTCCAGCCCAGTCCAGTCCTCCAGCCCAGTACAGTCCTGCAGCGCAGTACAGTTCTCCAGCCCAGTACAGTCCACCAGCCCAGTCCAGTTCTCCAGTCCAGTACAGTCCTCCAACCCAGTACAGTCCTCCAGCCCAGTCCAGTTCTCGAGCCCAGTCCAGTCCTCCAGCCCAGTCCAGTTCTCCAGCACAGTACAGTCCTCCAGCCCAGTCCAGTTCTCCAGCCCAGTACAGTCCTCCAGCCCAGTACACTCTTCCAGCCCAGTACAGTCCTCCAGCCCAGTACAGGTTCTCCAGCCCAGTACAGTCCTCCAGCCCAGTACAGTCCTCCAGCCCAGTACAGTCCTCCAGCCCAGTCCAGCTCCCCAGCCCAGTACAGTTCTCCAGCCCAGTACAGTTCTCCAGACCAGTACAGTTCTCCAGCCCAGTACAGTCCACCAGCCCAGTACAGTCCAGCCCAGTACAGTCCTCCAGCCCAGTCCAGTTCTCTGGCCCAATACAGTCCTCCAGCCCAGTACAGTACTCCAGCACAATACAGGTTCTCCAGCCCAGTACAGTCCTCCAGCCCAGTCCAGCCCATTACAGTCTTCCAGACCAGAACAGTCCTGCAGCCCAGTCCAGTTCTCCAGCCCAGTACAGTCCTACAGACCAGTACAGTCCTCCAGCCCAGTACAGACCAGTACAATCCTCCAGCCCAGACCAGTTCTCCAGCCCAGTACAGACCTCCAGCCCACTCCTGACCAGTACAGTCCTCCAGCCCAGTACAGTCCTCCAGCCCAGTCCAGACCAGTACAGTCCTCCAGAGCAGTACAGCCCAGTCCAGGCCAGTACAGGAGCTAGAGACAAGTACAGTCCTCCAGACCAGTACAGTCCTCCAGCCCAGTCCAGTTCTCCAGCCCAGTACAGTCCTCCAGCCCAGTACAGTCCATCAGCCCAGTACAGTCCTCCAGCCCAGTCCAGTTCTCCAGCCCAGTACAGGTTCTCCAGCCCAGTACAGTCCTCCAGCCCAGTACAGTCCTCCAGCCCCGTCCAGTTCTCCAGCCCAGTACAGTTCTCCAGCCCAGTCCAGTTCTCCAGCCCAGTCCAGTTCTCCAGCCCAGTACAGTCCTCCAGCCCTGTACAGTCCTACAGACCATTACAGTCCTCCAGCCCAGTCCAGTTCTCCAGACCAGTACAGTCCTCCAGCCCAGTACAGGTTCTCCAGCCTAGTACAGTTCTCCAGCCCAGTACAGTTCTCCAGCCCAGTCCAGTTCTCCAGACCAGTACAGTCCTCCAGCCTAGTCCAGTTCTCCAGCCCAGTACGGTCCTCCAGCCCAGTCCAGTTTCCAGCCCAGTACAGTCCTCCACCCCAGTCCAGGTTCTCCAGCCCAGTACAGTCCTCCAGCCCAGTACAGTTCTCCAGACCAGTACAGCTCCTCCAGCCCAGTACAGGTTCTCCAGCCCAGTACAGTCCTCCAGCCCAGTCCAGTTCTCCAGCCCAGTACAGTCGTCCAGCCCAGTCCAGTTCTCTAGCCCAGTACAGTCCTCCAGCCCAGTCCAGTTCTCGAGCCCAGTACAGTCCTCCAGCCCAGTCCAGACCAGTACAGTCCTCCAGAGCAGTACAGCCCAGTCCAGGCCAGTACAGGAGCTAGAGACAAGTACAGTCCTGCAGCCCAGTACAGTTCTCCAGCCCAGTACAGTCCTCCAGCCCAGTACAGTCCAACAGCCCAGTACAGGTACTCCAGCCCAGTACAGTTCTCCAGCCCAGTACAGTCCAGCCCAGTACAGTCCTCCAGCCCAGTCCAGTTCTCTGGCCCAGTACAGTCCTCCAGCCCAGTACAGTCCTCCAGCCCAGTACAGGTTCTCTAGCCCAGTACAGTCCTCCAGCCCAGTACAGTCCTCCAGCCCAGTCCAGTTCTCCAGCCCAGTACAGTTCTCCAGCCCAGTACAGTCCTCCAGCCCAGTCCAGTTCTCCAACCCAGTACAGTCCTCCAGCCCAGTACAGTCCTCCAGCCCAGTACAGTCCTCCAGCCCAGTACAGGTTCTCCAGCCCAGTGCAGTCCTCCAGCTCAGTCCAGTTCTCCAGCCCAGTACAGTCCTCCAGCCCAGTACAGTCCACCAGCCCAGTACAGTCCTCCAGCCCAGTCCAGTTCTCCAGCCCAGTCCAGTTCTCCAGCCCAGTACAGTCCTCCAGCCCAGTACAGTCCTCCAGCCCAGTACAGTCCTCCAGCCCCGTCCAGTTCTCCAGCCCAGTACAGGTCTCCAGCCCAGTCCAGTTCTCCAGCCCAGTACAGTCCTCCAGCCCAGTACAGTCCTCCAGCCCAGTACAGTCCTACAGACCAGTCCAGTTCTCCAGCCCAGTACAGTCCTCCAGCCCAGTACAGTCCAGCCCAGTACAGTCCTCCAGCCCAGTCCAGTTCTCTGGCCCAGTACAGTCCAACAGCCCAGTACAGGTACTCCAGCCCAGTACAGTTCTCCAGCCCAGTACAGTCCAGCCCAGTACAGTCCTCCAGCCCAGTCCAGTTCTCTGGCCCAGTACAGTCCTCCAGCCCAGTACAGTCCTCCAGCCCAGTACAGGTTCTCCAGCCCAGTACAGTCCTCCAGCCCAGTCCAGTTCTCCAGCCCAGTACAGTCCTCCAGCCCAGTACAGTCCTCCAGCCCAGTACAGTTCTCCAACCCAGTACAGTCCTCCAGCCCAGTACAATCCTCCAGCCCAGTACAGTCCTCCAGCCCAGTACAGGTTCTCCAGCCCAGTACAGTCCTCCAGCCCAGTCCAGTTCTCCAGCCCAGTACAGTCATCCAGCCCAGTCCAGTTCTCTAGCCCAGTACAGTCCTCCAGCCCAGTCCAGTTCTCGAGCCCAGTACAGTCCTCCAGCCCAGTACAGTACTCCAGCCCAGTACAGTCCTCCAACCCAGTACAGTCCTCCAGCCCAGTACAGACCAGTACAATCCTCCAGCCCAGACCAGTTCTCCAGCCCAGTACAGTCCTCCAGCCCAGTCCAGACCAGTACAGCACTCCTGACCAGTACAGTCCTCCAGCCCAGTCCAGACCAGTACAGTCCTCCAGAGCAGTACAGCCCAGTCCAGGCCAGTACAGGAGCTAGAGACAAGTACAGTCCTGCAGCCCAGTACAGTTCTCCAGCCCAGTACAGTCCTCCAGCCCAGTACAGTCCAACAGCCCAGTACAGGTACGCCAGCCCAGTACAGTTCTCCAGCCCAGTACAGTCCAGCCCAGTACAGTCCTCCAGCCCAGTCCAGTTCTCTGGCCCAGTACAGTCCTCCAGCCCAGTACAGTCCTCCAGCCCAGTACAGGTTCTCTAGCCCAGTACAGTCCTCCAGCCCAGTACAGTCCTCCAGCCCAGTCCAGTTCTCCAGCCCAGTACAGTTCTCCAGCCCAGTACAGTCCTCCAGCCCAGTCCAGTTCTCCAACCCAGTACAGTCCTCCAGCCCAGTACAGTCCTCCAGCCCAGTACAGTCCTCCAGCCCAGTACAGGTTCTCCAGCCCAGTGCAGTCCTCCAGCTCAGTCCAGTTCTCCAGCCCAGTACAGTCCTCCAGCCCAGTACAGTCCACCAGCCCAGTACAGTCCTCCAGCCCAGTCCAGTTCTCCAGCCCAGTCCAGTTCTCCAGCCCAGTACAGTCCTCCAGCCCAGTACAGTCCTCCAGCCCAGTACAGTCCTCCAGCCCCGTCCAGTTCTCCAGCCCAGTACAGGTCTCCAGCCCAGTCCAGTTCTCCAGCCCAGTACAGTCCTCCAGCCCAGTACAGTCCTCCAGCCCAGTACAGTCCTACAGACCAGTCCAGTTCTCCAGCCCAGTATAGTCCTCCAGCCCAGTACAGTCCAGCCCAGTACAGTCCTCCAGCCCAGTCCAGTTCTCTGGCCCAGTACAGTCCAACAGCCCAGTACAGGTACTCCAGCCCAGTACAGTTCTCCAGCCCAGTACAGTCCAGCCCAGTACAGTCCTCCAGCCCAGTCCAGTTCTCTGGCCCAGTACAGTCCTACAGCCCAGTACAGTCCTCCAGCCCAGTACAGGTTCTCCAGCCCAGTACAGTCCTCCAGCCCAGTCCAGTTCTCCAGCCCAGTACAGTCCTCCAGCCCAGTACAGTCCTCCAGCCCAGTACAGTTCTCCAACCCAGTACAGTCCTCCAGCCCAGTACAATCCTCCAGCCCAGTACAGTCCTCCAGCCCAGTACAGGTTCTCCAGCCCAGTGCAGTCCTCCAGCTCAGTCCAGTTCTCCAGCCCAGTATAGTTCTCCAGCCCAGTCCAGCTCTCCAGCCCAGTCCAGTTCTCCAGCCCAGTACAGTTCTCCAGCCCAGTACAGTTCTCCAGCCCAGTACAGTCCTCCAGCCCAGTACAGTCCAGCCCAGTACAGTCCTCCAGCCCAGTCCAGTTCTCTGGCACAGTACAGTCCTCCAGCCCAGTACAGTACTCCAGCACAGTACAGGTTCTCCAGCCCAGTACAGTCCTCCAGCCCAGTCCAGTCCTCCAGCCCAGTACAGTCCTCCAGCCCAGTCCAGTTCTCCAGCCCAGTACACTCCTACAGAACAGTACAGTCCTCCAGCCCAGTAGAGACCAGTACAATCCTCCAGCCCAGACCAGTTCTCCAGCCCAGTACAGTCCTCAAGCCCAGACCAGACCAGTACAGTCCTCCTGACCAGTGCAGTTCTCCAGCCCAATACAGTCCTCCAGCCCAGTCCAGACCAGAACAGTCCTCCAGACCAGTACAGCCCAGTCCAGGGCAGTACAGGAGCTTCAGACAAGTACAGTCCTCCAGACCAGTACAGCCCAGTCCAGTACTCCAGGCCAGTACAGTCCTGCAGCGCAGTACAGTTCTCCAGCCCAGTACAGTCCTCCAGCCCAGTCCAGTTCTCCAGCCCAGTACAGTCCTCCAACCCAGTACAGTCCTCCAGCCCAGTCCAGTTCTCGAGCCCAGTCCAGTCCTCCAGCCCAGTCCAGTCCTCCAGCCCAGTCCAGTCCTCCAGCCCAGTACAGTCCTGCAGCGCAGTACAGTTCTCCAGCCCAGTACAGTCCTCCAGCCCAGTCCAGTTCTCCAGCCCAGTACAGTCCTCCAACCCAGTACAGTACTCCAGCCCAGTCCAGTTCTCGAGCCCAGTCCAGTCCTCCAGCCCAGTCCAGTTCTCCAGCACAGTACAGTACTCCAGCCCAGTCCAGTTCTCCAGCCCAGTACAGTCCTCCAGCCCAGTACACTCTTCCAGCCCAGTACAGTCCTCCAGCCCAGTCCAGCTCTCCAGCCCAGTCCAGTTCTCCAGCCCAGTACAGTCCTCCAGCCCAGTCAAGTTCTCGAGCCCAGTCCAGTCCTCCAGCCCAGTCTAGTTCTCCAGCACAGTACAGTCCTCCAGCCCAGTCCAGTTCTCCAGCCCAGTACAGTCCTCCAGCCCAGTACACTCTTCCACCCCAGTACAGTCCTCCAGCCCAGTACAGGTTCTCCAGCCCAGTACAGGTTCTCCAGCCCAGTACAGTCCTCCAGCCCAGTCCAGCACAGTACAGTCTTCCAGACCAGAACAGTCCTCCAGCCCAGTCCAGTTCTCCAGCCCAGTACAGTCCTCCAGCCCAGTACACTCTTCCAGCCCAGTACAGTCCTCCAGCCCAGTACAGGTTCTCCAGCCCAGTACAGTCCTCCAGCCCAGTACAGTCCTCCAGCCCAGTCCAGCTCTCCAGCCCAGTCCAGTTCTCCAGCCCAGTACAGTTCTCCAGCCCAGTACAGTTCTCCAGCCCAGTACAGTCCTCCAGCCCAGTACAGTCCAGCCCAGTACAGTCCTCCAGCCCAGTCCAGTTCTCTGGCCCAGTACAGTCCTCCAGCCCAGTACAGTACTCCAGCACAATACAGGTTCTCCAGCCCAGTACAGTCCTCCAGCCCAGTCCAGCCCAGTACAGTCTTCCAGACCAGAACAGTCCTGCAGCCCAGTCCAGTTCTCCAGCCCAGTACAGTCCTACAGACCAGTACAGTCCTCCAGCCCAGTACAGACCAGTACAATCCTCCAGCCCAGACCAGTTCTCCAGCCCAGTACAGTCCTCCAGCCCAGTCCAGACCAGTACAGCACTCCTGACCAGTACAGTCCTCCAGACCAGTACAGACCAGTACAATCCTCCAGCCCAGACCAGTTCTCCAGCCCAGTACAGTCCTCAAGCCCAGACCAGACCAGTACAGTCCTCCTGACCAGTACAGTTCTCCAGCCCAGTACAGTCCTCCAGCCCAGTCCAGACCAGAACAGTCCTCCAGACCAGTACAGCCCAGTCCAGGCCAGTACAGGAGCTTCAGACAAGTACAGTCCTCCAGACCAGTACAGCCCAGTCCAGTCCTCCAGCCCAGTACAGTCCTGCAGCACAGTACAGTTCTCCAGCCCAGTACAGTCCTCCAACCCAGTACAGTCCTCCAGCCCAGTCCAGTTCTCGAGCCCAGTCCAGTCCTCCAGCCCAGTCCAGTCCTCCAGCCCAGTCCAGTCCTCCAGCCCAGTACAGTCCTGCAGCGCAGTACAGTTCTCCAGCCCAGTACAGTCCTCCAGCCCAGTCCAGTCCTCCAGCCCAGTCCAGTCCTCCAGCCCAGTACAGTCCTGCAGCGCAGTACAGTTCTCCAGCCCAGTACAGTCCTCCAGCCCAGTCCAGTTCTCCAGCCCAGTACAGTCCTCCATCCCAGTCCAGTTCTCGAGCCCAGTCCAGTCCTCCAGCCCAGTCTAGTTCTCCAGCACAGTACAGTCCTCCAGCCCAGTCCAGTTCTCCAGCCCAGTACAGTCCTCCAGCCCAGTACACTCTTCCAGCCCAGTACAGTCCTCCAGCCCAGTACAGGTTCTCCAGCCCAGTACAGGTTCTCCAGCCGAAGTACAGTCCTCCAGCCCAGTCCAGCCCAGTACAGTCTTCCAGACCAGAACAGTCCTGCAGCCCAGTCCAGTTCTCCAGCCCAGTACAGTCCTCCAGCCCAGTACACTCTTCCAGCCCAGTACAGTCCAGCCCAGTACAGTCCTCCAGCCCAGTCCAGTTCTCTGGCCCAGTACAGTCCTCCAGCCCAGTACAGTCCTCCAGCCCAGTACAGTCCTCCAGCCCAGTCCAGCTCTCCAGCCCAGTCCAGTTCTCCAGCCCTGTACAGTCCTCCAGCCCAGTCCAGTTCTCGAGCGCAGTCCAGTCCTCCAGACCAGTCTAGTTCTCCAGCACAGTACAGTCCTCCAGCCCAGTCCAGTTCTCCAGCCCAGTACAGTCCTCCAGCCCAGTACACTCTTCCAGCCCAGTACAGTCCTCCAGCCCAGTACAGGTTCTCCAGCCCAGTACAGTCCTCCAGCCCAGTCCAGCCCAGTACAGTCTTCCAGACCAGAACAGTCCTACAGACCGGTACAGTCCTCCAGCCCAGTACAGACCAGTACAATCCTCCAGCCCAGACCAGTTCTCCAGCCCAGTACAGTCCTCCAGCCCAGTCCAGACCAGTACAGCACTCCTGACCAGTACAGTCCTCCAGACCAGTACAGACCAGTACAATCCTCCAGCCCAGACCAGTTCTCCAGCCCAGTACAGTCCTCAAGCCCAGACCAGACCAGTACAGTCCTCCTGACCAGTACAGTTCTCCAGCCCAGTACAGTCCTCCAGCCCAGTCCAGACCAGAACAGTCCTCCAGACCAGTACAGCCCAGTCCAGGCCAGTACAGGAGCTTCAGACAAGTACAGTCCTCCAGACCAGTACAGCCCAGTCCAGTACTCCAGCCCAGTTCAGTCCTGCAGCACAGTACAGTTCTCCAGCCCAGTACAGTTCTCCAGCCCAGTACAGTCCTCCAACCCAGTACAGTCCTCCAGCCCAGTCCAGTTCTCGAGCCCAGTCCAGTCCTCCAGCCCAGTCCAGTCCTCCAGCCCAGTCCAGTCCTCCAGCCCAGTACAGTCCTGCAGCGCAGTACAGTTCTCCAGCCCAGTACAGCCCTCCAGCCCAGTCCAGTTCTCCAGCCCAGTACAGTCCTCCAGCCCAGTCCAGTTCTCGAGCCCAGTCCAGTCCTCCAGCCCAGTCTAGTTCTCCAGCACAGTACAGTCCTCCAGCCCAGTCCAGTTCTCCAGCCCAGTACAGTCCTCCAGCCCAGTACACTCTTCCAGCCCAGTACAGTCCTCCAGCCCAGTACAGGTTCTCCAGCCCAGTACAGGTTCTCCAGCCCAGTACAGACCTCCAGCCCAGTACAGTCCTCCAGCCCAGTCCAGCTCTCCAGCCCAGTCCAGTTCTCCAGCCCAGTACAGTTCTCCAGCCCAGTACAGTTCTCCAGCCCAGTACAGTCCTCCAGCCCAGTACAGTCCAGCCCAGTACAGTCCTCCAGCCCAGTCCAGTTCTCTGGCCCAGTACAGTCCTCCAGCCCAGTACAGTCCTCCAGCCCAGTACAGTCCTCCAGCCCAGTCCAGCTCTCCAGCCCAGTCCAGTTCTCCAGCCCAGTACAATTCTCCAGCCCAGTACAGTTCTCCAGCCCAGTACATTCCTCCAGCCCAGTACAGTCCAGCCCAGTACAGTCCTCCAGCCCAGTCCAGTTCTCTGGCCCAGTACAGTCCTCCAGCCCAGTACAGTACTCCAGCCCAGTACAGGTTCTCCAGCCCAGTACAGGTTCTCCAGCCCAGTACAGACCTCCAGCCCAGTACAGTCCTCCAGCCCAGTCCAGCTCTCCAGCCCAGTCCAGTTCTCCAGCCCAGTACAGTTCTCCAGCCCAGTACAGTTCTCCAGCCCAGTA
This sequence comes from Hypanus sabinus, assembly GCF_030144855.1. NCBI lineage: Eukaryota > Metazoa > Chordata > Chondrichthyes > Myliobatiformes > Dasyatidae > Hypanus > Hypanus sabinus. The sequence continues at coordinate 316,581 of NW_026779001.1, forward strand.
CAGTCCTCCAGCCCAGTACAGTCCAGCCCAGTACAGTCCTCCGGCCCAGTCCAGTTCTCTGGCCCAGTACAGTCCTCCAGCCCAGTACAGTCCTCCAGCCCAGTACAGTCCTCCAGCCCAGTCCAGCTCTCCAGCCCAGTCCAGTTCTCCAGCCCAGTACAATTCTCCAGCCCAGTACAGTTCTCCAGCCCAGTACATTCCTCCAGCCCAGTACAGTCCAGCCCAGTACAGTCCTCCAGCCCAGTCCAGTTCTCTGGCCCAGTACAGTCCTCCAGCCCAGTACAGTACTCCAGCACAATACAGGTTCTCCAGCCCAGTACAGTACTCCAGCACAATACAGGTTCTCCAGCCCAGTACAGTCCTCCAACCCAGTCCAGCCCAGTACAGTCTTCCAGACCAGAACAGTCCTGCAGCCCAGTCCAGTTCTCCAGCCCAGTACAGTCCTACAGACCAGTACAGTCCTCCAGCCCAGTACAGACCAGTACAATCCTCCAGCCCAGATCAGTTCTCCAGCCCAGTACAGTCCTCCAGCCCAGTCCAGACCAGTACAGCACTCCTGACCAGTACAGTCCTCCAGCCCAGTACAGTACTCCAGCCCAGTCCAGACCAGTACAGTCCTCCAGAGCAGTACAGCCCTGTCCAGGCCAGTACAGGAGCTAGAGACAAGTACAGTCCTCCAGACCAGTACAGTCCTCCAGCCCAGTCCAGTTCTCCAGCCCAGTACAGTCCTACAGACCAGTACAGTCCTCCAGCCCAGTACAAACCAGTACAATCCTCCAGACCAGACCAGTTCTCCAGCCCAGTACAGTCCTCCAGCCCAGTCCAGCACTCCTGACCAGTACAGTCCTCCAGCCCAGTGCAGTCCTCCAGCCCAGTACAGGTTCTCCAGCCCAGTGCAGTCCTCCAGCTCAGTCCAGTTCTCCAGCCCAGTACAGTCCTCCAGCCCAGTACAGTCCTCCAGCCCAGTCCAGCTCTCCAGCCCAGTCCAGTTCTCCAGCCCAGTACAGTTCTCCAGCCCAGTACAGTTCTCCAGCCCAGTAGTCCTCCAGCCCAGTACAGTCCAGCCCAGTACAGTCCTCCAGCCCAGTCCAGTTCTCTGGCCCAGTACAGTCCTCCAGCCCAGTACAGTCCTACAGCACAGTACAGGTTCTCCAGCCCAGTACAGTCCTCCAGCCCAGTCCAGTCCTCCAGCCCAGTACAGTCCTCCAGCCCAGTCCAGTTCTCCAGCCCAGTACAGTCCTCCAGCCCAGTCCAGTTCTCCAGCCCAGTACACTCCTACAGAACAGTACAGTCCTCCAGCCTAGTACAGACCAGTACAATCCTCCAGCCCAGACCAGTTCTCCAGCCCAGTACAGTCCTCAAGCCCAGACCAGACCAGTACAGTCCTCCTGACCAGTACAGTTCTCCAGCCCAGTACAGTCCTCCAGCCCAGTCCAGACCAGAACAGTCCTCCAGACCAGTACAGCCCAGTCCAGGGCAGTACAGGAGCTTCAGACAAGTACAGTCCTCCAGACCAGTACAGCCCAGTCCAGTACTCCAGCCCAGTACAGTCCTGCAGCGCAGTACATTTCTCCAGCCCAGTACAGTCCTCCAGCCCAGTCCAGTTCTCCAGCCCAGTACAGTCCTCCAACCCAGTACAGTCCTCCAGCCCAGTCCAGTTCTCGAGACCAGTCCAGTCCTCCAGCCCAGTCCAGTCCTCCAGCCCAGTCCAGTCCTCCAGCCCAGTACAGTCCTGCAGCGCAGTACAGTTCTCCAGCCCAGTACAGTCCTCCAGCCCAGTCCAGTTCTCCAGCCCAGTACAGTCCTCCAACCCAGTACAGTCCTCCAGCCCAGTCCAGTTCTCGAGCCCAGTCCAGTCCTCCAGCCCAGTCCAGTTCTCCAGCCCAGTGCAGTCCTCCAGCTCAGTCCAGTTCTCCAGCCCAGTACAGTCCTCCAGCCCAGTACAGTCCTCCAGCCCAGTCCAGCTCTCCAGCCCAGTCCAGTTCTCCAGCCCAGTACAGTTCTCCAGCCCAGTAGTCCTCCAGCCCAGTACAGTCCAGCCCAGTACAGTCCTCCAGCCCAGTCCAGTTCTCTGGCCCAGTACAGTCCTCCAGCCCAGTACAGTCCTCCAGCCCAGTCCAGTTCTCCAGCCCAGTACACTCCTACAGAACAGTACAGTCCTCCAGCCTAGTACAGACCAGTACAATCCTCCAGCCCAGACCAGTTCTCCAGCCCAGTACAGTCCTCAAGCCCAGACCAGACCAGTACAGTCCTCCTGACCAGTACAGTTCTCCAGCCCAGTACAGTCCTCCAGCCCAGTCCAGACCAGTACAGCCCAGTCCAGGGCAGTACAGGAGCTTCAGACAAGTACAGTCCTCCAGACCAGTACAGCCCAGTCCAGTACTCCAGCCCAGTACAGTCCTGCAGCGCAGTACAGTTCTCCAGCCCAGTACAGTCCTCCAGCCCAGTCCAGTTCTCCAGCCCAGTACAGTCCTCCAACCCAGTACAGTCCTCCAGCCCAGTCCAGTTCTCGAGCCCCGTCCAGTCCTCCAGCCCAGTCCAGTCCTCCAGCCCAGTACAGTCCTCCAGCCCAGTCCAGTTCTCCAGCCCAGTACAGTCCTCCAACCCAGTACAGTCCTCCAGCCCAGTCCAGTTCTCGAGCCCAGTCCAGTCCTCCAGCCCAGTCCAGTTCTCCAGCACAGTACAGTCCTCTAGCCCAGTCCAGTTCTCCAGCCCAGTACAGTCCTCCAGCCCAGTACACTCTTCCAGCCCAGTACAGTCCTCCAGCCCAGTACAGGTTCTCCAGCCCAGTACAGTCCTCCAGCCCAGTACAGTCCTCCAGCCCAGTCCAGCTCTCCAGCCCAGTCCAGTTCTCCAGCCCAGTACAGTTCTCCAGCCCAGTACAGTTCTCCAGCCCAGTACAGTCCTCCAGCCCAGTACAGTCCAGCCCAGTACAGTCCTCCAGCCCAGTCCAGTTCTCTGGCCCAGTACAGTCCTCCAGCCCAGTACAGTACTCCAGCACAATACAGGTTCTCCAGCCCAGTACAGTCCTCCAGCCCAGTCCAGCCCAGTACAGTCTTTCAGACCAGAACAGTCCTGCAGCCCAGTCCAGTTCTCCAGCCCAGTACAGACCAGTACAATACTCCAGCCCAGACCAGTTCTCCAGCCCAGTACAGTCCTCCAGCCCAGTCCAGACCAGTACAGCACTCCTGACCAGTACAGTCCTCCAGCCCAGTACAGTCCTCCAGCCCAGTCCAGTTCTCCAGCCCAGTACAGTCCTCCAGAGCAGTACAGCCCAGTCCAGGCCAGTACAGGAGCTAGAGACAAGTACAGTCCTCCAGACCAGTACAGTCCTCCAGCCCAGTCCAGTTCTCCAGCCCAGTACTGTCCTCCAGCCCAGTACAGTCCACCAGCCCAGTACAGTCCTCCAGCCCAGTCCAGTTCTCCAGCCCAGTCCAGTTCTCCAGCCCAGTACAGTTTCTCCAGCCCAGTACAGTCCTCCAGCCCAGTACAGTCCTCCAGCCCCGTCCAGTTCTCCAGCCCAGTACAGTTCTCCAGCCCAGTCCAGTTCTCCAGCCCAGTCCAGTTCTCCAGCCCAGTACAGTCCTACAGCCCAGTACAGTCCTACAGACCATTACAGTCCTCCAGCCCAGTCCAGTTCTCCAGACCAGTACAGTCCTCCAGCCCAGTACAGGTTCTCCAGCCCAGTACAGTTCTCCAGCCCAGTACAGTTCTCCAGCCCAGTCCAGTTCTCCAGACCAGTACAGTCCTCCAGCCTAGTCCAGTTCTGCAGCCCAGTACAGACCTCCAGCCCAGTCCAGTTTCCAGCCCAGTACAGTCCTCCACCCCAGTCCAGGTTCTCCAGCCCAGTACAGTCCTACAGCCCAGTACAGTTCTCCAGACCAGTACAGCTCCTCCAGCCCAGTACAGTCCTCCAGCCCAGTACAGGTTCTCCAGCCCAGTACAGTCCTCCAGCCCAGTCCAGTTCTCCAGACCAGTACAGTCCTCCAGCCCTGTACAGTCCTCCAGCCCAGTCCAGTTCTCGAGCCCAGTACAGTCCTCCAGCCCAGTCCAGTTCTCCAGCCCAGTAAAGTCCTCCAGCCCAGTACAGTCCTCCAGCCCAGTACAGTCCTCCAGCCCAGTACAGTCCTCCAGGCCAGTTCAGTCCTCCAGCCAAGTTCTCCAGCCCAGTACAATCCTCCAGCCCAGTCCAGTTCACCAGCCCAGTCCAGTTCTCCAGCCCAGTACAGGTTCTCCAGCCCAGTACAGTCATCCAGCCCAGTCCAGATCTCCAGCCCAGTACAGCCCAGTCCAGTTCTCCAGCCCAGTACGGGTTCTCCAGCCCGGTACCGTCCTCCAGCCCAGTACAGTTCTCCAGCCCAGTACAGTCCAGCCCAGTCCAGTTCTCCAGACCAGTACAGTTCTCCAGACCAGTACAGTTCTCCAGCCAAGTCCAGTTCTCCAGCCCAGTACAATCCTCCAGCCCAGTCCAGTTCTCCAGCCCAGTACAGTCCTCCAACCCAGTACAGTCCTCCAGCCCAGTCCAGTTCTCGAGCCCAGTCCAGTCCTCCAGCCCAGTCCAGTCCTCCAGCCCAGTCCAGACCAGAACAGTCCTCCAGACCAGTACAGCCCAGTCCAGGGCAGTACAGGAGCTTCAGACAAGTACAGTCCTCCAGACCAGTACAGCCCAGTCCAGTACTCCAGCCCAGTACAGTCCTGCAGCGCAGTACAGTTCTCCAGCCCAGTACAGTCCTCCAGCCCAGTCCAGTTCTCCAGCCCAGTACAGTCCTCCAACCCAGTACAGTCCTCCAGCCCAGTCCAGTTCTCGAGCCCAGTCCAGTCCTCCAGCCCAGTCCAGTCCTCCAGCCCAGTCCAGTCCTCCAGCCCAGTACAGTCCTGCAGCGCAGTACAGTTCTCCAGCCCAGTACAGTCCTCCAGCCCAGTCCAGTTCTCCAGCCCAGTACAGTCCTCCAACCCAGTACAGTCCTCCAGCCCAGTCCAGTTCTCGAGCCCAGTCCAGTCCTCCAGCCCAGTCCAGTCCTCCAGCCCAGTCCAGACCAGAACAGTCCTCCAGACCAGTACAGCCCAGTCCAGGGCAGTACAGGAGCTTCAGACAAGTACAGTCCTCCAGACCAGTACAGCCCAGTCCAGTACTCCAGCCCAGTACAGTCCTGCAGCGCAGTACAGTTCTCCAGCCCAGTACAGTCCTCCAGCCCAGTCCAGTTCTCCAGCCCAGTACAGTCCTCCAACCCAGTACAGTCCTCCAGCCCAGTCCAGTTCTCGAGCCCAGTCCAGTCCTCCAGCCCAGTCCAGTCCTCCAGCCCAGTCCAGTCCTCCAGCCCAGTACAGTCCTGCAGCGCAGTACAGTTCTCCAGCCCAGTACAGTCCTCCAGCCCAGTCCAGTTCTCCAGCCCAGTACAGTCCTCCAACCCAGTACAGTCCTCCAGCCCAGTCCAGTTCTCGAGCCCAGTCCAGTCCTCCAGCCCAGTCCAGTTCTCCAGCACAGTACAGTCCTCTAGCCCAGTCCAGTTCTCCAGCCCAGTACAGTCCTCCAGCCCAGTACACTCTTCCAGCCCAGTACAGTCCTCCAGCCCAGTACAGGTTCTCCAGCCCAGTACAGTCCTCCAGCCCAGTACAGTCCTCCAGCCCAGTCCAGCTCTCCAGCCCAGTCCAGTTCTCCAGCCCAGTACAGTTCTCCAGCCCAGTACAGTTCTCCAGCCCAGTACAGTCCTCCAGCCCAGTACAGACCAGTACAATACTCCAGCCCAGACCAGTTCTCCAGCCCAGTACAGTCCTCCAGCCCAGTCCAGACCAGTACAGCACTCCTGACCAGTACAGTCCTCCAGCCCAGTACAGTCCTCCAGCCCAGTCCAGACGAGTACAGTCCTCCAGAGCAGTACAGCCCAGTCCAGGCCAGTACAGGAGCTAGAGACAAGTACAGTCCTCCAGACCAGTACAGTCCTCCAGCCCAGTCCAGTTCTCCAGCCCAGTACAGTCCTCCAGCCCAGTACAGTCCACCAGCCCAGTATAGTCCTCCAGCCCAGTCCAGTTCTCCAGCCCAGTACAGTTTCTCCAGCCCAGTACAGTCCTCCAGCCCAGTACAGTCCTCCAGCCCCGTCCAGTTCTCCAGCCCAGTACAGTTCTCCAGCCCAGTACAGTTCTCCAGACCAGTACAGCTCCTCCAGCCCAGTACAGTCCTCCAGCCCAGTACAGGTTCTCCAGCCCAGTACAGTCCTCCACCCCAGTCCAGGTTCTCCAGCCCAGTACAGTCCTCCAGCCCAGTACAGTTCTCCAGACCAGTACAGCTCCTCCAGCCCAGTACAGTCCTCCAGCCCAGTACAGGTTCTCCAGCCCAGTACAGTCCTCCAGCCCAGTCCAGTTCTCCAGACCAGTACAGTCCTCCAGCCCTGTACAGTCCTCCAGCCCAGTCCAGTTCTCGAGCCCAGTACAGTCCTCCAGCCCAGTCCAGTTCTCCAGCCCAGTAAAGTCCTCCAGCCCAGTACAGTCCTCCAGCCCAGTACAGTCCTCCAGCCCAGTACAGTCCTCCAGGCCAGTTCAGTCCTCCAGCCAAGTTCTCCAGCCCAGTACAATCCTCCAGCCCAGTCCAGTTCACCAGCCCAGTCCAGTTCTCCAGCCCAGTACAGGTTCTCCAGCCCAGTACAGTCATCCAGCCCAGTCCAGATCTCCAGCCCAGTACAGCCCAGTCCAGTTCACCAGCCCAGTACGGGTTCTCCAGCCCGGTACCGTCCTCCAGCCCAGTACAGTTCTCCAGCCCAGTACAGTCCAGCCCAGTCCAGTTCTCCAGACCAGTACAGTTCTCCAGACCAGTACAGTTCTCCAGCCAAGTCCAGTTCTCCAGCCCAGTACAATCCTCCAGCCCAGTCCAGTTCTCCAGCCCAGTACAGTCCTCCAACCCAGTACAGTCCTCCAGCCCAGTCCAGTTCTCGAGCCCAGTCCAGTCCTCCAGCCCAGTCCAGTCCTCCAGCCCAGTCCAGACCAGAACAGTCCTCCAGACCAGTACAGCCCAGTCCAGGGCAGTACAGGAGCTTCAGACAAGTACAGTCCTCCAGACCAGTACAGCCCAGTCCAGTACTCCAGCCCAGTACAGTCCTGCAGCGCAGTACAGTTCTCCAGCCCAGTACAGTCCTCCAGCCCAGTCCAGTTCTCCAGCCCAGTACAGTCCTCCAACCCAGTACAGTCCTCCAGCCCAGTCCAGTTCTCGAGCCCAGTCCAGTCCTCCAGCCCAGTCCAGTCCTCCAGCCCAGTCCAGTCCTCCAGCCCAGTACAGTCCTGCAGCGCAGTACAGTTCTCCAGCCCAGTACAGTCCTCCAGCCCAGTCCAGTTCTCCAGCCCAGTACAGTCCTCCAACCCAGTACAGTCCTCCAGCCCAGTCCAGTTCTCGAGCCCAGTCCAGTCCTCCAGCCCAGTCCAGTTCTCCAGCACAGTACAGTCCTCTAGCCCAGTCCAGTTCTCCAGCACAGTACAGTCCTCCAGCCCAGTACACTCTTCCAGCCCAGTACAGTCCTCCAGCCCAGTACAGGTTCTCCAGCCCAGTACAGTCCTCCAGCCCAGTACAGTCCTCCAGCCCAGTCCAGCTCTCCAGCCCAGTCCAGTTCTCCAGCCCAGTACAGTTCTCCAGCCCAGTACAGTTCTCCAGCCCAGTACAGTCCTCCAGCCCAGTACAGACCAGTACAATACTCCAGCCCAGACCAGTTCTCCAGCCCAGTACAGTCCTCCAGCCCAGTCCAGACCAGTACAGCACTCCTGACCAGTACAGTCCTCCAGCCCAGTACAGTCCTCCAGCCCAGTCCAGACGAGTACAGTCCTCCAGAGCAGTACAGCCCAGTCCAGGCCAGTACAGGAGCTAGAGACAAGTACAGTCCTCCAGACCAGTACAGTCCTCCAGCCCAGTCCAGTTCTCCAGCCCAGTACAGTCCTCCAGCCCAGTACAGTCCACCAGCCCAGTATAGTCCTCCAGCCCAGTCCAGTTCTCCAGCCCAGTACAGTTTCTCCAGCCCAGTACAGTCCTCCAGCCCAGTACAGTCCTCCAGCCCCGTCCAGTTCTCCAGCCCAGTACAGTTCTCCAGCCCAGTCCAGTTCTCCAGCCCAGTCCAGTTCTCCAGCGCAGTACAGTCCTCCAGCCCAGTACAGTCCTACAGACCATTACAGTCCTCCAGCCCAGTCCAGTTCTCCAGACCAGTACAGTCCTCCAGCCCAGTCCAGTTCTCCAGCCCAGTACAGTCCTCCAGCCCAGTCCAGTCCTCCAGCCCAGTCCAGTCCTCCAGCCCAGTCCAGTCCTCCAGCCCAGTACAGTCCTGCAGCGCAGTACAGTTCTCCAGCCCAGTACAGTCCTCCAGCCCAGTCCAGTTCTCCAGCCCAGTACAGTCCTCCAACCCAGTACAGTCCTCCAGCCCAGTCCAGTTCTCGAGCCCAGTCCAGTCCTCCAGCCCAGTCCAGTTCTCCAGCACAGTACAGTCCTCTAGCCCAGTCCAGTTCTCCAGCCCAGTACAGTCCTCCAGCCCAGTACACTCTTCCAGCCCAGTACAGTCCTCCAGCCCAGTACAGGTTCTCCAGCCCAGTACAGTCCTCCAGCCCAGTACAGTCCTCCAGCCCAGTCCAGCTCTCCAGCCCAGTCCAGTTCTCCAGCCCAGTACAGTTCTCCAGCCCAGTACAGTTCTCCAGCCCAGTACAGTCCTCCAGCCCAGTACAGACCAGTACAATACTCCAGCCCAGTCCAGTTCTCCAGCCCAGTACAGTCCTCCAGCCCAGTACAGTCCACCAGCCCAGTATAGACCTCCAGCCCAGTCCAGTTCTCCAGCCCAGTACAGTTTCTCCAGCCCAGTACAGTCCTCCAGCCCAGTACATTCCTCCAGCCCCGTCCAGTTCTCCAGCCCAGTACAGTTCTCCAGCCCAGTCCAGTTCTCCAGCCCAGTCCAGTTCTCCAGCCCAGTACAGTCCTCCAACCCAGTACAGTCCTACAGACCATTACAGTCCTCCAGCCCAGTCCAGTTCTCCAGACCAGTACAGTCCTCCAGCCCAGTCCAGTTCTCCAGCCCAGTACAGTCCTCCAGCCCAGTCCAGTTCTCCAGCCCAGTACAGTCCTCCAGCCCAGTACAGTCCTACAGTCCATTACAGTCCTCCAGCCCAGTACAGTCCTCCAGCCCAGTACAGGTTCTCCAGCCCAGTACAGTTCTCCAGCCCAGTACAGTTCTCCAGCCCAGTCCAGTTCTCCAGACCAGTACAGTCCTCCAGCCTAGTCCAGTTCTGCAGCACAGTCCAGACCTCCAGCCCAGTACAGTTTCCAGCCCAGTACAGTCCTCCACCCCTGTCCAGGTTCTCCAGCCCAGTACAGTCCTCCAGCCCAGTACAGTTCTCCAGACCAGTACAGCTCCTCCAGCCCAGTACAGTCCTCCAGCCCAGTACAGGTTCTCCAGCCCAGTACAGACCAGTACAATACTCCAGCCCAGACCAGTTCTCCAGCCCAGTACAGTCCTCCAGCCCAGTCCAGACCAGTACAGCACTCCTGACCAGTACAGTCCTCCAGCCCAGTACAGTCCTCCAGCCCAGTCCAGACGAGTACAGTCCTCCAGAGCAGTACAGCCCAGTCCAGGCCAGTACAGGAGCTAGAGACAAGTACAGTCCTCCAGACCAGTTCAGTCCTCCAGCCCAGTCCAGTTCTCCAGCCCAGTACAGTCCTCCAGCCCAGTACAGTCCACCAGCCCAGTACAGTCCTCCAGCCCAGTCCAGTTCTCCAGCCCAGTACAGTTTCTCCAGCCCAGTACAGTCCTCCAGCCCAGTACAATCCTCCAGCCCCGTCCAGTTCTCCAGCCCAGTCCAGTTCTCCAGCCCAGTACAGTCCTCCAGCCCAGTACAGTCCTACAGACCATTACAGTCCTCCAGCCCAGTCCAGTTCTCCAGACCAGTACAGTCCTCCAGCCCAGTACAGGTTCTCCAGCCCAGTACAGTTCTCCAGCCCAGTACAGTTCTCCAGCCCAGTCCAGTTCTCCAGACCAGTACAGTCCTCCAGCCTAGTCCAGTTCTGCAGCCCAGTACAGACCTCCTGCCCAGTACAGTTTCCAGCCCAGTACAGTCCTCCACCCCTGTCCAGGTTCTCCAGCCCAGTACAGTCCTCCAGCCCAGTACAGTTCTCCAGACCAGTACAGCTCCTCCAGCCCAGTACAGTCCTCCAGCCCAGTACAGGTTCTACAGCCCAGTACAGTCCTCCAGCCCAGTCCAGTTCTCCAGACCAGTACAGTCCTCCAGCCCTGTACAGTCCTCCAGCCCAGTCCAGTTCTCGAGCCCAGTACAGTCCTCCAGCCCAGTACAGACCAGTACAATACTCCAGCCCAGACCAGTTCTCCAGCCCAGTACAGTCCTCCAGCCCAGTCCAGACCAGTACAGCACTCCTGACCAGTACAGTCCTCCAGCCCAGTACAGTCCTCCAGCCCAGTCCAGACGAGTACAGTCCTCCAGAGCAGTACAGCCCAGTCCAGGCCAGTACAGGAGCTAGAGACAAGTACAGTCCTCCAGACCAGTACAGTCCTCCAGCCCAGTCCAGTTCTCCAGCCCAGTACAGTCCTCCAGCCCAGTACAGTCCACCAGCCCAGTATAGTCCTCCAGCCCAGTCCAGTTCTCCAGCCCAGTACAGTTTCTCCAGCCCAGTACAGTCCTCCAGCCCAGTACAGTCCTCCAGCCCCGTCCAGTTCTCCAGCCCAGTACAGTTCCCCAGCCCAGTACAGTTCTCCAGACCAGTACAGCTCCTCCAGCCCAGTACAGTCCTCCAGCCCAGTACAGGTTCTCCAGCCCAGTACAGTCCTCCACCCCAGTCCAGGTTCTCCAGCCCAGTACAGTCCTCCAGCCCAGTACAGTTCTCCAGACCAGTACAGCTCCTCCAGCCCAGTACAGTCCTCCAGCCCAGTACAGGTTCTCCAGCCCAGTACAGTCCTCCAGCCCAGTCCAGTTCTCCAGACCAGTACAGTCCTCCAGCCCTGTACAGTCCTCCAGCCCAGTCCAGTTCTCGAGCCCAGTACAGTCCTCCAGCCCAGTCCAGTTCTCCAGCCCAGTAAAGTCCTCCAGCCCAGTACAGTCCTCCAGCCCAGTACAGTCCTCCAGCCCAGTACAGTCCTCCAGGCCAGTTCAGTCCTCCAGCCAAGTTCTCCAGCCCAGTACAATCCTCCAGCCCAGTCCAGTTCACCAGCCCAGTCCAGTTCTCCAGCCCAGTACAGGTTCTCCAGCCCAGTACAGTCATCCAGCCCAGTCCAGATCTCCAGCCCAGTACAGCCCAGTCCAGTTCTCCAGCCCAGTACGGGTTCTCCAGCCCGGTACCGTCCTCCAGCCCAGTACAGTTCTCCAGCCCAGTACAGTCCAGCCCAGTCCAGTTCTCCAGACCAGTACAGTTCTCCAGACCAGTACAGTTCTCCAGCCAAGTCCAGTTCTCCAGCCCAGTACAATCCTCCAGCCCAGTCCAGTTCTCCAGCCCAGTACAGTCCTCCAACCCAGTACAGTCCTCCAGCCCAGTCCAGTTCTCGAGCCCAGTCCAGTCCTCCAGCCCAGTCCAGTCCTCCAGCCCAGTCCAGACCAGAACAGTCCTCCAGACCAGTACAGCCCAGTCCAGGGCAGTACAGGAGCTTCAGACAAGTACAGTCCTCCAGACCAGTACAGCCCAGTCCAGTACTCCAGCCCAGTACAGTCCTGCAGCGCAGTACAGTTCTCCAGCCCAGTACAGTCCTCCAGCCCAGTCCAGTTCTCCAGCCCAGTACAGTCCTCCAACCCAGTATAGTCCTCCAGCCCAGTCCAGTTCTCGAGCCCAGTCCAGTCCTCCAGCCCAGTCCAGTCCTCCAGCCCAGTCCAGTCCTCCAGCCCAGTACAGTCCTGCAGCGCAGTACAGTTCTCCAGCCCAGTACAGTCCTCCAGCCCAGTCCAGTTCTCCAGCCCAGTACAGTCCTCCAACCCAGTACAGTCCTCCAGCCCAGTCCAGTTCTCGAGCCCAGTCCAGTCCTCCAGCCCAGTCCAGTTCTCCAGCACAGTACAGTCCTCTAGCCCAGTCCAGTTCTCCAGCACAGTACAGTCCTCCAGCCCAGTACACTCTTCCAGCCCAGTACAGTCCTCCAGCCCAGTACAGGTTCTCCAGCCCAGTACAGTCCTCCAGCCCAGTACAGTCCTCCAGCCCAGTCCAGCTCTCCAGCCCAGTCCAGTTCTCCAGCCCAGTACAGTTCTCCAGCCCAGTACAGTTCTCCAGCCCAGTACAGTCCTCCAGCCCAGTACAGACCAGTACAATACTCCAGCCCAGACCAGTTCTCCAGCCCAGTACAGTCCTCCAGCCCAGTCCAGACCAGTACAGCACTCCTGACCAGTACAGTCCTCCAGCCCAGTACAGTCCTCCAGCCCAGTCCAGACGAGTACAGTCCTCCAGAGCAGTACAGCCCAGTCCAGGCCAGTACAGGAGCTAGAGACAAGTACAGTCCTCCAGACCAGTACAGTCCTCCAGCCCAGTCCAGTTCTCCAGCCCAGTACAGTCCTCCAGCCCAGTACAGTCCACCAGCCCAGTATAGTCCTCCAGCCCAGTCCAGTTCTCCAGCCCAGTACAGTTTCTCCAGCCCAGTACAGTCCTCCAGCCCAGTACAGTCCTCCAGCCCCGTCCAGTTCTCCAGCCCAGTACAGTTCTCCAGCCCAGTCCAGTTCTCCAGCCCAGTCCAGTTCTCCAGCGCAGTACAGTCCTCCAGCCCAGTACAGTCCTACAGACCATTACAGTCCTCCAGCCCAGTCCAGTTCTCCAGACCAGTACAGTCCTCCAGCCCAGTCCAGTTCTCCAGCCCAGTACAGTCCTCCAGCCCAGTCCAGTCCTCCAGCCCAGTCCAGTCCTCCAGCCCAGTCCAGTCCTCCAGCCCAGTACAGTCCTGCAGCGCAGTACAGTTCTCCAGCCCAGTACAGTCCTCCAGCCCAGTCCAGTTCTCCAGCCCAGTACAGTCCTCCAACCCAGTACAGTCCTCCAGCCCAGTCCAGTTCTCGAGCCCAGTCCAGTCCTCCAGCCCAGTCCAGTTCTCCAGCACAGTACAGTCCTCTAGCCCAGTCCAGTTCTCCAGCCCAGTACAGTCCTCCAGCCCAGTACACTCTTCCAGCCCAGTACAGTCCTCCAGCCCAGTACAGGTTCTCCAGCCCAGTACAGTCCTCCAGCCCAGTACAGTCCTCCAGCCCAGTCCAGCTCTCCAGCCCAGTCCAGTTCTCCAGCCCAGTACAGTTCTCCAGCCCAGTACAGTTCTCCAGCCCAGTACAGTCCTCCAGCCCAGTACAGACCAGTACAATACTCCAGCCCAGTCCAGTTCTCCAGCCCAGTACAGTCCTCCAGCCCAGTACAGTCCACCAGCCCAGTATAGACCTCCAGCCCAGTCCAGTTCTCCAGCCCAGTACAGTTTCTCCAGCCCAGTACAGTCCTCCAGCCCAGTACATTCCTCCAGCCCCGTCCAGTTCTCCAGCCCAGTACAGTTCTCCAGCCCAGTCCAGTTCTCCAGCCCAGTCCAGTTCTCCAGCCCAGTACAGTCCTCCAACCCAGTACAGTCCTACAGACCATTACAGTCCTCCAGCCCAGTCCAGTTCTCCAGACCAGTACAGTCCTCCAGCCCAGTCCAGTTCTCCAGCCCAGTACAGTCCTCCAGCCCAGTCCAGTTCTCCAGCCCAGTACAGTCCTCCAGCCCAGTACAGTCCTACAGACCATTACAGTCCTCCAGCCCAGTACAGTCCTCCAGCCCAGTACAGGTTCTCCAGCCCAGTACAGTTCTCCAGCCCAGTACAGTTCTCCAGCCCAGTCCAGTTCTCCAGACCAGTACAGTCCTCCAGCCTAGTCCAGTTCTGCAGCACAGTCCAGACCTCCAGCCCAGTACAGTTTCCAGCCCAGTACAGTCCTCCACCCCTGTCCAGGTTCTCCAGCCCAGTACAGTCCTCCAGCCCAGTACAGTTCTCCAGACCAGTACAGCTCCTCCAGCCCAGTACAGTCCTCCAGCCCAGTACAGGTTCTCCAGCCCAGTACAGACCAGTACAATACTCCAGCCCAGACCAGTTCTCCAGCCCAGTACAGTCCTCCAGCCCAGTCCAGACCAGTACAGCACTCCTGACCAGTACAGTCCTCCAGCCCAGTACAGTCCTCCAGCCCAGTCCAGACGAGTACAGTCCTCCAGAGCAGTACAGCCCAGTCCAGGCCAGTACAGGAGCTAGAGACAAGTACAGTCCTCCAGACCAGTTCAGTCCTCCAGCCCAGTCCAGTTCTCCAGCCCAGTACAGTCCTCCAGCCCAGTACAGTCCACCAGCCCAGTACAGTCCTCCAGCCCAGTCCAGTTCTCCAGCCCAGTACAGTTTCTCCAGCCCAGTACAGTCCTCCAGCCCAGTACAATCCTCCAGCCCCGTCCAGTTCTCCAGCCCAGTCCAGTTCTCCAGCCCAGTACAGTCCTCCAGCCCAGTACAGTCCTACAGACCATTACAGTCCTCCAGCCCAGTCCAGTTCTCCAGACCAGTACAGTCCTCCAGCCCAGTACAGGTTCTCCAGCCCAGTACAGTTCTCCAGCCCAGTACAGTTCTCCAGCCCAGTCCAGTTCTCCAGACCAGTACAGTCCTCCAGCCTAGTCCAGTTCTGCAGCCCAGTACAGACCTCCTGCCCAGTACAGTTTCCAGCCCAGTACAGTCCTCCACCCCTGTCCAGGTTCTCCAGCCCAGTACAGTCCTCCAGCCCAGTACAGTTCTCCAGACCAGTACAGCTCCTCCAGCCCAGTACAGTCCTCCAGCCCAGTACAGGTTCTACAGCCCAGTACAGTCCTCCAGCCCAGTCCAGTTCTCCAGACCAGTACAGTCCTCCAGCCCTGTACAGTCCTCCAGCCCAGTCCAGTTCTCGAGCCCAGTACAGTCCTCCAGCCCAGTCCAGTTCTCCAGCCCAGTAAAGTCCTCCAGCCCAGTACAGTCCTCCAGCCCAGTACAGTCCTCCAGACCAGTTCAGTCCTCCAGCCAAGTTCTCCAGCCCAGTACAATCCTCCAGCCCAGTCCAGTTCACCAGCCCAGTCCAGTTCTCCAGCCCAGTACAGGTTCTCCAGCCCAGTACAGTCATCCAGCCCAGTCCAGATCTCCAGCCCAGTACAGCCCAGTCCAGTTCTCCAGCCCAGTACGGGTTCTCCAGCCCGGTACCGTCCTCCAGCCCAGTACAGTTCTCCAGCCCAGTACAGTCCAGCCCAGTCCAGTTCTCCAGACCAGTACAGTTCTCCAGCCAAGTCCAGTTCTCCAGCCCAGTACAGTCCTCCAGCCCAGTCCAGTTCTCCAGCCCAGTACAGTCCTCCAACCCAGTACAGTCCTCCAGCCCAGTCCAGTTCTCGAGCCCAGTCCAGTCCTCCAGCCCAGTCCAGTCCTCCAGCCCAGTCCAGACCAGAACAGTCCTCCAGACCAGTACAGCCCAGTCCAGGGCAGTACAGGAGCTTCAGACAAGTACAGTCCTCCAGACCAGTACAGCCCAGTCCAGTACTCCAGCCCAGTACAGTCCTGCAGCGCAGTACGGTTCTCCAGCCCAGTACAGTCCTCCAGCCCAGTCCAGTTCTCCAGCCCAGTACAGTCCTCCAACCCAGTACAGTCCTCCAGCCCAGTCCAGTTCTCGAGCCCAGTCCAGTCCTCCAGCCCAGTCCAGTCCTCCAGCCCAGTACAGTCCTGCAGCGCAGTACAGTTCTCCAGCCCAGTACAGTCCTCCAGCCCAGTCCAGTTCTCCAGCCCAGTACAGTCCTCCAACCCAGTACAGTCCTCCGGCCCAGTCCAGTTCTCGAGCCCAGTCCAGTCCTCCAGCCCAGTCCAGTTCTCCAGCACAGTACAGTCCTCTAGCCCAGTCCAGTTCTCCAGCCCAGTACAGTCCTCCAGCCCAGTACACTCTTCCAGCCCAGTACAGTCCTCCAGCCCAGTACAGGTTCTCCAGCCCAGTACAGTCCTCCAGCCCAGTACAGTCCTCCAGCCCAGTCCAGCTCTCCAGCCCAGTCCAGTTCTCCAGCCCAGTACAGTTCTCCAGCCCAGTACAGTCCTCCAGCCCAGTACAGTCCAGCCCAGTACAGTCCTCCAGCCCAGTCCAGTTCTCTGGCCCAGTACAGTCCTCCAGCCCAGTACAGTACTCCAGCACAATACAGGTTCTCCAGCCCAGTACAGTCCTCCAGCCCAGTCCAGTCTTCCAGACCAGAACAGTCCTGCAGCCCAGTCCAGTTCTCCAGCCCAGTACAGTCCTACAGACCAGTACAGTCCTCCAGCCCAGTACAGACCAGTACAATACTCCAGCCCAGACCAGTTCTCCAGCCCAGTACAGTACTCCAGCCCAGTCCAGACCAGTACAGCACTCCTGACCAGTACAGTCCTCCAGCCCAGTACAGTCCTCCAGCCCAGTCCAGACGAGTACAGTCCTCCAGAGCAGTACAGCCCAGTCCAGGCCAGTACAGGAGCTAGAGACAAGTACCGTCCTCCAGACCAGTACAGTCCTCCAGCCCAGTCCAGTCCTCCAGCCCAGTACAGTCCTCCAGCCCAGTCCAGTTCTCCAGCCCAGTACAGTTTCTCCAGCCCAGTACAGTCCTCCAGCCCAGTACAGTCCTCCAGCCCCGTCCAGTTCTCCAGCCCAGTAAAGTCCTCCAGCCCAGTCCAGTCCTCCAGCCCAGTACAGTCCTCCAGCCCCGTCCAGTTCTCCAGCCCAGTACAGTTCTCCAGCCCAGTCCAGTTCTCCAGCCCAGTCCAGTTCTCCAGCCCAGTACAGTCCTCCAGCACAGTACAGTCCTACAGACCATTACAGTCCTCCAGCCCAGTCCAGTTCTCCAGACCAGTACAGTCCTCCAGCCCAGTACAGGTTCTCCAGCCCAGTACAGTTCTCCAGCCCAGTACAGTTCTCCAGCCAAGTCCGGTTCTCCAGACCAGTACAGTCCTCCAGCCTAGTCCAGTTCTGCAGCCCAGTACAGACCTCCAGCCCAGTCCAGTTTCCAGCCCAGTACAGTCCTCCACCCCAGTCCAGGTTCTCCAGCCCAGTACAGTCCTCCAGCCCAGTACAGTTCTCCAGACCAGTACAGCTCCTCCAGCCCAGTACAGTCCTCCAGCCCAGTACCGGTTCTCCAGCCCAGTACAGTCCTCCAGCCCAGTCCAGTTCTCCAGACCAGTACAGTCCTCCAGCCCTGTACAGTCCTCCAGCCCAGTCCAGTTCTCGAGCCCAGTACAGTCCTCCAGCCCAGTCCAGTTCTCCAGCCCAGTAAAGTCCTCCAGCCCAGTACAGTCCTCCAGCCCAGTACAGTCCTCCAGACCAGTTCAGTCCTCCAGCCAAGTTCTCCAGCCCAGTACAATCCTCCAGCCCAGTCCAGTTCACCAGCCCAGTCCAGTTCTCCAGCCCAGTACAGGTTCTCCAGCCCAGTACAGTCATCCAGCCCAGTCCAGATCTCCAGCCCAGTACAGCCCAGTCCAGTTCTCCAGCCCAGTACGGGTTCTCCAGCCCGGTACCGTCCTCCAGCCCAGTACAGTTCTCCAGCCCAGTACAGTCCAGCCCAGTCCAGTTCTCCAGACCAGTACAGTCCTCCAGCCCAGTACAGTTCTCCAGCCCAGTACAGTCCTCCAGCCCAGTCCAGTTCTCGAGCCCAGTCCAGTCCTCCAGCCCAGTCCAGTCCTCCAGCCCAGTCCAGTCCTCCAGCCCAGTACAGTCCTGCAGCGCAGTACAGTTCTCCAGCCCAGTACAGTCCTCCAGCCCAGTCCAGTTCTCCAGCCCAGTACAGTCCTCCAACCCAGTACAGTCCTCCAGCCCAGTCCAGTTCTCAAGCCCAGTCCAGTCCTCCAGCCCAGTCCAGATCTCCAGCACAGTACAGTCCTCCAGCCCAGTCCAGTTCTCCAGCCCAGTACAGTCCTCCAGCCCAGTACACTCTTCCAGCCCAGTACAGTCCTCCAGCCCAGTACAGGTTCTCCAGCCCAGTACAGTCCTCCAGCCCAGTACAGTCCTCCAGCCCAGTCCAGCTCTCCAGCCCAGTCCAGTTCTCCAGCCCAGTACAGTTCTCCAGCCCAGTACAGTCCTCCAGCCCAGTACAGTCCAGCCCAGTACAGTCCTCCAGCCCAGTCCAGTTCTCTGGCCCAGTACAGTCCTCCAGCCCAGTACAGTACTCCAGCACAATACAGGTTCTCCAGCCCAGTACAGTCCTCCAGCCCAGTCCAGCCCAGTACAGTCTTCCAGACCAGAACAGTCCTGCAGCCCAGTCCAGTTCTCCAGCCCAGTACAGTCCTACAGACCAGTACAGTCCTCCAGCCCAGTACAGACCAGTACAATCCTCCAGCCCAGACCAGTTCTCCAGCCCAGTCCAGACCAGTACAGCACTCCTGACCAGTACAGTCCTCCAGCCCAGTACAGTCCTCCAGCCCAGTCCAGACGAGTACAGTCCTCCAGAGCAGTACAGCCCAGTCCAGGCCAGTACAGGAGCTAGAGACAAGTACAGTCCTCCAGACCAGTACAGTCCTCCAGCCCAGTCCAGTTCTCCAGCCCAGTACAGTCCACCAGCCCAGTACAGTCCTCCAGCCCAGTCCAGTTCTCCAGCCCAGTACAGTTTCTCCAGCCCAGTACAGTCCTCCAGCCCAGTACAGGTTCTCCAGCCCAGTCCAGTCCTCCAGCCCAGTCCAGTTCTCTGGCCCAGTACAGTCCTCCAGCCCAGTACAGTACTCCAGCACAGTACAGGTTCTCCAGCCCAGTCCAGTTCTCCAGCCCAGTACACTCCTACAGAACAGTACAGTCCTCCAGCCTAGTACAGACCAGTACAATCCTCCAGCCCAGACCAGTTCTCCAGCCCAGTACAGTCCTCAAGCCCAGACCAGACCAGTACAGTCCTCCTGACCAGTACAGTTCTCTAGCCCAGTACAGTCCTCCAGCCCAGTCCAGACCAGAACAGTCCTCCAGACCAGTACAGCCCAGTCCAGGGCAGTACAGGAGCTTCAGACAAGTACAGTCCTCCAGACCAGTACAGCCCAGTCCAGTACTCCAGCCCAGTACAGTCCTGCAGCGCAGTACAGTTCTCCAGCCCAGTACAGTCCTCCAGCCCAGTCCAGTCCTCCAGCCCAGTCCAGTTCTCCAGCCCAGTACAGTCCTCCAACCCAGTACAGTCCTCCAGCCCAGTCCAGTTCTCGAGCCCAGTCCAGTCCTCCAGCCCAGTCCAGTTCTCCAGCACAGTACAGTCCTCTAGCCCAGTCCAGTTCTCCAGCCCAGTCCAGTCCTCCAGCCCAGTACAGTCCTCCAGCCCAGTCCAGCTCTCCAGCCCAGTCCAGTTCTCCAGCCCAGTACAGTTCTCCAGCCCAGTACAGTTCTCCAGCCCAGTACAGTCCTCCAGCCCAGTACAGTCCAGCCCAGTACAGTCCTCCAGCCCAGTCCAGTTCTCTGGCCCAGTACAGTCCTCCAGCCCAGTACAGTACTCCAGCACAATACAGGTTCTCCAGCCCAGTACAGTCCTCCAGCCTAGTCCAGTTCTGCAGCCCAGTACAGTCCTCCAGCCCAGTCCAGTTTCCAGCCCAGTACAGTCCTCCACCCCAGTCCAGGTTCTCCAGCCCAGTACAGTCCTCCAGCCCAGTACAGTTCTCCAGACCAGTACAGCTCCTCCAGCCCAGTACAGTCCTCCAGCCCAGTACAGGTTCTCCAGCCCAGTACAGTCCTCCAGCCCAGTCCAGTTCTCCAGACCAGTACAGTCCTCCAGCCCTGTACAGTCCTCCAGCCCAGTCCAGTTCTCGAGCCCAGTACAGTCCTCCAGCCCAGTCCAGTTCTCCAGCCCAGTAAAGTCCTCCAGCCCAGTACAGTCCTCCAGCCCAGTACAGTCCTCCAGACCAGTTCAGTCCTCCAGCCAAGTTCTCCCGCCCAGTACAATCCTCCAGCCCAGTCCAGTTCACCAGCCCAGTCCAGTTCTCCAGCCCAGTACAGTCATCCAACCCAGTCCAGATCTCCAGCCCAGTACAGCCCAGTCCAGTTCTCCAGCCCAGTACGGGTTCTCCAGCCCGGTACCGTCCTCCAGCCCAGTACAGTTCTCCAGCCCAGTACAGTCCAGCCCAGTCCAGTTCTCCAGACCAGTACAGTTCTCCAGCCAAGTCCAGTTCTCCAGCCCAGTACAGTCCTCCAGCCCAGTCCAGTTCTCCAGCCCAGTACAGTCCTTCAACCCAGTACAGTCCTCCAGCCCAGTCCAGTTCTCGAGCCCAGTCCAGTCCTCCAGCCCAGTCCAGTCCTCCAGCCCAGTCCAGTCCTCCAGCCCAGTACAGTCCTGCAGCGCAGTACAGTTCTCCAGCCCAGTACAGTCCTCCAGCCCAGTCCAGTTCTCCAGCCCAGTACAGTCCTCCAACCCAGTACAGTCCTCCAGCCCAGTCCAGTTCTCGAGCCCAGTCCAGTCCTCCAGCCCAGTCCAGTTCTCCAGCACAGTACAGTCCTCCAGCCCAGTCCAGTTCTCCAGCCCAGTACAGTCCTCCAGCCCAGTACACTCTTCCAGCCCAGTACAGTCCTCCAGCCCAGTACAGGTTCTCCAGCCCAGTACAGTCCTCCAGCCCAGTACAGTCCTCCAGCCCAGTCCAGCTCTCCAGCCCAGTCCAGTTCTCCAGCCCAGTACAGTTCTCCAGCCCAGTACAGTTCTCCAGCCCAGTACAGTTCTCCAGCCCAGTACAGTCCTCCAGCCCAGTACAGTCCAGCCCAGTACAGTCCTCCAGCCCAGTCCAGTTCTCTGGCCCAGTACAGTCCTCCAGCCCAGTACAGTACTCCAGCACAATACAGGTTCTCCAGCCCAGTACAGTCCTCCAGCCCAGTCCAGCCCAGTACAGTCTTCCAGACCAGAACAGTCCTGCAGCCCAGTCCAGTTCTCCAGCCCAGTACAGTCCTACAGACCAGTACAGTCCTCCAGCCCAGTACAGACCAGTACAATCCTCCAGCCCAGACCAGTTCTCCAGCCCAGTACAGTCCTCCAGCCCAGTCCAGACCAGTACAGCACTCCTGACCAGTACAGTCCTCCAGCCCAGTACAGTCCTCCAGCCCAGTCCAGACGAGTCCAGTCCTCCAGAGCAGTACAGCCCAGTCCAGGCCAGTACAGGAGCTAGAGACAAGTACAGTCCTCCAGACCAGTACAGTCCTCCAGCCCAGTCCAGTTCTCCAGCCCAGTACAGTCCTCCAGCCCAGTACAGTCCACCAGCCCAGTACAGTCCTCCAGCCCAGTCCAGTTCTCCAGCCCAGTACAGTTTCTCCAGCCCAGTACAGTCCTCCAGCCCAGTACAGTCCTCCAGCCCCGTCCAGTTCTCCAGCCCAGTACAGTTCTCCAGCCCAGTCCAGTTCTCCAGCCCAGTACAGTCCTCCAGCCCAGTACAGTCCTACAGACCATTACAGTCCTCCAGCCCAGTCCAGTTCTCCAGACCAGTACAGTCCTCCAGCCCAGTACAGGTTCTCCAGCCCAGTACAGTTCTCCAGCCCAGTACAGTTCTCCAGCCCAGTCCAGTTCTCCAGACCAGTACAGTCCTCCAGCCTAGTCCAGTTCTGCAGCCCTGTACAGTCCTCCAGCCCAGTACAGTTCTCCAGACCAGTACAGCTCCTCCAGCCCAGTACAGTCCTCCAGCCCAGTACAGGTTCTCCAGCCCAGTACAGTCCTCCAGCCCAGTCCAGTTCTCCAGACCAGTACAGTCCTCCAGCCCTGTACAGTCCTCCAGCCCAGTCCAGTTCTCGAGCCCAGTACAGTCCTCCAGCCCAGTCCAGTTCTCCAGCCCAGTAAAGTCCTCCAGCCCAGTACAGTCCTCCAGCCCAGTACAGTCCTCCAGACCAGTTCAGTCCTCCAGCCAAGTTCTCCAGCCCAGTACAATCCTCCAGCCCAGTCCAGTTCTCCAGCCCAGTACAGGTTCTCCAGCCCAGTACAGTCATCCAGCCCAGTCCAGATCTCCAGCCCAGTACAGCCCAGTCCAGTTCTCCAGCCCAGTACGGGTTCTCCAGCCCGGTACCGTCCTCCAGCCCAGTACAGTTCTCCAGCCCAGTACAGTCCAGCCCAGTCCAGTTCTCCAGACCAGTACAGTCCTCCAGCCCAGTCCAGTTCTCCAGCCCAGTACAGTCCTCCAACCCAGTACAGTCCTCCAGCCCAGTCCAGTTCTCGAGCCCAGTCCAGTCCTCCAGCCCAGTCCAGTCCTCCAGCCCAGTCCAGTCCTCCAGCCCAGTACAGTCCTGCAGCGCAGTACAGTTCTCCAGCCCAGTACAGTCCTCCAGCCCAGTCCAGTTCTCCAGCCCAGTACAGTCCTCCAACCCAGTACAGTCCTCCAGCCCAGTCCAGTTCTCGAGCCCAGTCCAGTCCTCCAGCCCAGTCCAGTTCTCCAGCACAGTACAGTCCTCCAGCCCAGTCCAGTTCTCCAGCCCAGTACAGTCCTCCAGCCCAGTACACTCTTCCAGCCCAGTACAGTCCTCCAGCCCAGTACAGGTTCTCCAGCCCAGTCCAGTTCTCCAGCCCAGTACAGTTCTCCAGCCCAGTACAGTCCTCCAGCCCAGTACAGTCCAGCCCAGTACAGTCCTCCAGCCCAGTCCAGTTCTCTGGCCCAGTACAGTCCTCCAGCCCAGTACAGTACTCCAGCACAATACAGGTTCTCCAGCCCAGTACAGTCCTCCAGCCCAGTCCAGCCCAGTACAGTCTTCCAGACCAGAACAGTCCTGCAGCCCAGTCCAGTTCTCCAGCCCAGTACAGTCCTACAGACCAGTACAGTCCTCCAGCCCAGTACAGACCAGTACAATCCTCCAGCCCAGACCAGTTCTCCAGCCCAGTACAGTCCTCCAGCCCAGTCCAGACCAGTACAGCACTCCTGACCAGTACAGTCCTCCAGCCCAGTACAGTCCTCCAGCCCAGTCCAGACGAGTACAGTCCTCCAGAGCAGTACAGCCCAGTCCAGGCCAGTACAGGAGCTAGAGACAAGTACAGTCCTCCAGACCAGTACAGTCCTCCAGCCCAGTCCAGTTCTCCAGCCCAGTACAGTCCACCAGCCCAGTACAGTCCTCCAGCCCAGTCCAGTTCTCCAGCCCAGTACAGTTTCTCCAGCCCAGTACAGTCCTCCAGCCCAGTACAGGTTCTCCAGCCCAGTCCAGTCCTCCAGCCCAGTCCAGTTCTCTGGCCCAGTACAGTCCTCCAGCCCAGTACAGTACTCCAGCACAGTACAGGTTCTCCAGCCCAGTCCAGTTCTCCAGCCCAGTACACTCCTACAGAACAGTACAGTCCTCCAGCCTAGTACAGACCAGTACAATCCTCCAGCCCAGACCAGTTCTCCAGCCCAGTACAGTCCTCAAGCCCAGACCAGACCAGTACAGTCCTCCTGACCAGTACAGTCCTCCAGCCCAGTACAGTCCTCCAGCCCAGTCCAGACCAGAACAGTCCTCCAGACCAGTACAGCCCAGTCCAGGGCAGTACAGGAGCTTCAGACAAGTACAGTCCTCCAGACCAGTACAGCCCAGTCCAGTACTCCAGCCCAGTACAGTCCTGCAGCGCAGTACAGTTCTCCAGCCCAGTACAGTCCTCCAGCCCAGTCCAGTCCTCCAGCCCAGTCCAGTTCTCCAGCCCAGTACAGTCCTCCAACCCAGTACAGTCCTCCAGCCCAGTCCAGTTCTCGAGCCCAGTCCAGTCCTCCAGCCCAGTCCAGTTCTCCAGCACAGTACAGTCCTCTAGCCCAGTCCAGTTCTCCAGCCCAGTACAGTCCTCCAGCCCAGTACACTCTTCCAGCCCAGTACAGTCCTCCAGCCCAGTACAGGTTCTCCAGCCCAGTACAGTCCTCCAGCCCAGTACAGTCCTCCAGCCCAGTCCAGCTCTCCAGCCCAGTCCAGTTCTCCAGCCCAGTACAGTTCTCCAGCCCAGTACAGTTCTCCAGCCCAGTACAGTCCTCCAGCCCAGTACAGTCCAGCCCAGTACAGTCCTCCAGCCCAGTCCAGTTCTCTGGCCCAGTACAGTCCTCCAGCCCAGTACAGTACTCCAGCACAATACAGGTTCTCCAGCCCAGTACAGTCCTCCAGCCTAGTCCAGTTCTGCAGCCCAGTACAGTCCTCCAGCCCAGTCCAGTTTCCAGCCCAGTACAGTCCTCCACCCCAGTCCAGGTTCTCCAGCCCAGTACAGTCCTCCAGCCCAGTACAGTTCTCCAGACCAGTACAGCTCCTCCAGCCCAGTACAGTCCTCCAGCCCAGTACAGGTTCTCCAGCCCAGTACAGTCCTCCAGCCCAGTCCAGTTCTCCAGACCAGTACAGTCCTCCAGCCCTGTACAGTCCTCCAGCCCAGTCCAGTTCTCGAGCCCAGTACAGTCCTCCAGCCCAGTCCAGTTCTCCAGCCCAGTAAAGTCCTCCAGCCCAGTACAGTCCTCCAGCCCAGTACAGTCCTCCAGACCAGTTCAGTCCTCCAGCCAAGTTCTCCAGCCCAGTACAATCCTCCAGCCCAGTCCAGTTCACCAGCCCAGTCCAGTTCTCCAGCCCAGTACAGTCATCCAACCCAGTCCAGATCTCCAGCCCAGTACAGCCCAGTCCAGTTCTCCAGCCCAGTACGGGTTCTCCAGCCCGGTACCGTCCTCCAGCCCAGTACAGTTCTCCAGCCCAGTACAGTCCAGCCCAGTCCAGTTCTCCAGACCAGTACAGTTCTCCAGCCAAGTCCAGTTCTCCAGCCAAGTACAGTCCTCCAGCCCAGTCCAGTTCTCCAGCCCAGTACAGTCCTCCAACCCAGTACAGTCCTCCAGCCCAGTCCAGTTCTCGAGCCCAGTCCAGTCCTCCAGCCCAGTCCAGTCCTCCAGCCCAGTCCAGTCCTCCAGCCCAGTACAGTCCTGCAGCGCAGTACAGTTCTCCAGCCCAGTACAGTCCTCCAGCCCAGTCCAGTTCTCCAGCCCAGTACAGTCCTCCAACCCAGTACAGTCCTCCAGCCCAGTCCAGTTCTCGAGCCCAGTCCAGTCCTCCAGCCCAGTCCAGTTCTCCAGCACAGTACAGTCCTCCAGCCCAGTCCAGTTCTCCAGCCCAGTACAGTCCTCCAGCCCAGTACACTCTTCCAGCCCAGTACAGTCCTCCAGCCCAGTACAGGTTCTCCAGCCCAGTACAGTCCTCCAGCCCAGTACAGTCCTCCAGCCCAGTCCAGCTCTCCAGCCCAGTCCAGTTCTCCAGCCCAGTACAGTTCTCCAGCCCAGTACAGTTCTCCAGCCCAGTACAGTTCTCCAGCCCAGTACAGTCCTCCAGCCCAGTACAGTCCAGCACAGTACAGTCCTCCAGCCCAGTCCAGTTCTCTGGCCCAGTACAGTCCTCCAGCCCAGTACAGTACTCCAGCACAATACAGGTTCTCCAGCCCAGTACAGTCCTCCAGCCCAGTCCAGCCCAGTACAGTCTTCCAGACCAGAACAGTCCTGCAGCCCAGTCCAGTTCTCCAGCCCAGTACAGTCCTACAGACCAGTACAGTCCTCCAGCCCAGTACAGACCAGTACAATCCTCCAGCCCAGACCAGTTCTCCAGCCCAGTACAGTCCTCCAGCCCAGTCCAGACCAGTACAGCACTCCTGACCAGTACAGTCCTCCAGCCCAGTCCAGACGAGTCCAGTCCTCCAGAGCAGTACAGCCCAGTCCAGGCCAGTACAGGAGCTAGAGACAAGTACAGTCCTCCAGACCAGTACAGTCCTCCAGCCCAGTCCAGTTCTCCAGCCCAGTACAGTCCTCCAGCCCAATACAGTCCACCAGCCCAGTACAGTCCTCCAGCCCAGTCCAGTTCTCCAGCCCAGTACAGTTTCTCCAGCCCAGTACAGTCCTCCAGCCCAGTACAGTCCTCCAGCCCCGTCCAGTTCTCCAGCCCAGTACAGTTCTCCAGCCCAGTCCAGTTCTCCAGCCCAGTACAGTCCTCCAGCCTAGTCCAGTTCTGCAGCCCAGTACAGTTCTCCAGCCCAGTCCAGTTCTCCAGCCCAGTACAGTCCTCCAGCCTAGTCCAGTTCTGCAGCCCAGTACAGTCCTCCAGCCTAGTCCAGTTCTGCAGCCCAGTACAGTCCTCCAGCCCAGTCCAGTTTCCAGCCCAGTACAGTCCTCCACCCCAGTCCAGGTTCTCCAGCCCAGTACAGTCCTCCAGCCCAGTACAGTTCTCCAGACCAGTACAGCTCCTCCAGCCCAGTACAGTCCTCCAGCCCAGTACAGGTTCTCCAGCCCAGTACAGTCCTCCAGCCCAGTCCAGTTCTCCAGACCAGTACAGTCCTCCAGCCCTGTACAGTCCTTCAGCCCAGTCCAGTTCTCGAGCCCAGTACAGTCCTCCAGCCCAGTCCAGTTCTCCAGCCCAGTAAAGTCCTCCAGCCCAGTACAGTCCTCCAGCCCAGTACAGTCCTCCAGACCAGTTCAGTCCTCCAGCCAAGTCCTCCAGCCCAGTACAGTCCTCCAGCCCAGTACAGTCCTCCAGACCAGTTCAGTCCTCCAGCCAAGTTATCCAGCCCAGTACAATCCTCCAGCCCAGTCCAGTTCACCAGCCCAGTCCAGTTCTCCAGCCCAGTACAGGTTCTCCAGCCCAGTACAGTCATCCAGCCCAGTCCAGATCTCCAGCCCAGTACAGCCCAGTCCAGTTCTCCAGCCCAGTACGGGTTCTCCAGCCCGGTACCGTCCTCCAGCCCAGTACAGTTCTCCAGCCCAGTACAGTCCAGCCCAGTCCAGTTCTCCAGACCAGTACAGTTCTCCAGCCAAGTCCAGTTCTCCAGCCCAGTCCAGATCTCCAGCCCAGTACAGCCCAGTCCAGTTCTCCAGCCCAGTACAGTCCAGCCCAGTCCAGTCCTCCAGACCAGTCCAGTCCTATAGCCCAGTACAATCCTCCAGCCCAGTCCAGTTCTCCAGACCAGTACAGTCCTCCAGCCCAGTACAGTCCTCCAGCCCAGTACAGTCCACCAGCCCAGTACAGTCCTCCAGCCCAGTCCAGTTCTCCAGCCCAGTACAGTTCTCCAGCCCAGTCCAGTTCTCCAGCCCAGTACAGTTCTCCAGCCCAGTACAGTTCTCCAGCCCAGTACAGTCCTCCAGCCCAGTACAGTCCTACAGACCAGTACAGTCCTCCAACCCAGTACAGTCCTCCAGCCCAGTCCAGTCCAGCCCAGTACAGTCCTCCAGCCCAGTCCAGTTCTCTGGCCCAGTACAGTCCTCCAGCCCAGTACAGTACTCCAGCACAATACAGGTTCTCCAGCCCAGTACAGTCCTCCAGCCTAGTCCAGTTCTGCAGCCCAGTACAGTCCTCCAGCCCAGTCCAGTTTCCAGCCCAGTACAGTCCTCCACCCCAGTCCAGGTTCTCCAGCCCAGTACAGTCCTCCAGCCCAGTACAGTTCTCCAGACCAGTACAGCTCCTCCAGCCCAGTACAGTCCTCCAGCCCAGTACAGGTTCTCCAGCCCAGTACAGTCCTCCAGCCCAGTCCAGTTCTCCAGACCAGTACAGTCCTCCAGCCCTGTACAGTCCTCCAGCCCAGTCCAGTTCTCGAGCCCAGTACAGTCCTCCAGCCCAGTCCAGTTCTCCAGCCCAGTAAAGTCCTCCAGCCCAGTACAGTCCTCCAGCCCAGTACAGTCCTCCAGACCAGTTCAGTCCTCCAGCCAAGTTCTCCAGCCCAGTACAATCCTCCAGCCCAGTCCAGTTCACCAGCCCAGTCCAGTTCTCCAGCCCAGTACAGTCATCCAACCCAGTCCAGATCTCCAGCCCAGTACAGCCCAGTCCAGTTCTCCAGCCCAGTACGGGTTCTCCAGCCCGGTACCGTCCTCCAGCCCAGTACAGTTCTCCAGCCCAGTACAGTCCAGCCCAGTCCAGTTCTCCAGACCAGTACAGTTCTCCAGCCAAGTCCAGTTCTCCAGCCCAGTACAGTCCTCCAGCCCAGTCCAGTTCTCCAGCCCAGTACAGTCCTCCAACCCAGTACAGTCCTCCAGCCCAGTCCAGTTCTCGAGCCCAGTCCAGTCCTCCAGCCCAGTCCAGTCCTCCAGCCCAGTCCAGTCCTCCAGCCCAGTACAGTCCTGCAGCGCAGTACAGTTCTCCAGCCCAGTACAGTCCTCCAGCCCAGTCCAGTTCTCCAGCCCAGTACAGTCCTCCAACCCAGTACAGTCCTCCAGCCCAGTACAGTTCTCCAGACCAGTACAGCTCCTCCAGCCCAGTACAGTCCTCCAGCCCAGTACAGGTTCTCCAGCCCAGTACAGTCCTCCAGCCCAGTCCAGTTCTCCAGACCAGTACAGTCCTCCAGCCCTGTACAGTCCTTCAGCCCAGTCCAGTTCTCGAGCCCAGTACAGTCCTCCAGCCCAGTCCAGTTCTCCAGCCCAGTAAAGTCCTCCAGCCCAGTACAGTCCTCCAGCCCAGTACAGTCCTCCAGACCAGTTCAGTCCTCCAGCCAAGTTATCCAGCCCAGTACAATCCTCCAGCCCAGTCCAGTTCACCAGCCCAGTCCAGTTCTCCAGCCCAGTACAGGTTCTCCAGCCCAGTACAGTCATCCAGCCCAGTCCAGATCTCCAGCCCAGTACAGCCCAGTCCAGTTCTCCAGCCCAGTACGGGTTCTCCAGCCCGGTACCGTCCTCCAGCCCAGTACAGTTCTCCAGCCCAGTACAGTCCAGCCCAGTCCAGTTCTCCAGACCAGTACAGTTCTCCAGCCAAGTCCAGTTCTCCAGCCCAGTCCAGATCTCCAGCCCAGTACAGCCCAGTCCAGTTCTCCAGCCCAGTACAGTCCAGCCCAGTCCAGTCCTCCAGACCAGTCCAGTCCTATAGCCCAGTACAATCCTCCAGCCCAGTCCAGTTCTCCAGACCAGTACAGTCCTCCAGCCCAGTACAGTCCTCCAGCCCAGTACAGTCCACCAGCCCAGTACAGTCCTCCAGCCCAGTCCAGTTCTCCAGCCCAGTACAGTTCTCCAGCCCAGTCCAGTTCTCCAGCCCAGTACAGTTCTCCAGCCCAGTACAGTTCTCCAGCCCAGTACAGTCCTCCAGCCCAGTACAGTCCTACAGACCAGTACAGTCCTCCAGCCCAGTCCAGTTCTCCAGACCAGTACAGTCCTCCAGCCCAGTACAGGTTCTCCAGCGCAGTACAGTCCTCCAGCCCAGTACAGTTCTCCAGCCCAGTCCAGTTCTCCAGACCAGTACAGCCCTCCAGCCTAGTCCAGTTCTGCAGCCCAGTACAGTCCTCCAGCCCAGTCCAGTTCTCCAGCCCAGTACAGTCCTCCAGCCCAGTACAGTCCAGCCCAGTCCAGTCCTCCAGACCAGTCCAGTCCTATAGCCCAGTACAATCCTCCAGCCCAGTCCAGTTCTCCAGACCAGTACAGTCCTCCGGCACAGTCCAGTCCTATAGCCCAGTACAATCCTCCAGCCCAGTCCAGTTCTCCAGACCAGTACAGTCCTCCAGCCCAGTACAGGTTCTCCAGCGCAGTACAGTTCTCCAGACCAGTACAGCCCTCCAGCCTAGTCCAGTTCTGCAGCCCAGTACAGTCCTCCAGCCCAGTCCAGTTCTCCAGCCCAGTACAGTCCTCCAGCCCAGTACAGTCCAGCCCAGTCCAGTTCTCCAGCCCAGCACAGTCCTCCAGCCCAGTCCAGTTCTCCAGCCCAGTACAGTCCTCCAGCCCTGTACAGTCCTCCAGCCCAGTCCAGTTCTCGAGCCCAGTATAGTCCTCCAGCCCAGTCCAGTTCTCCAGCCCAGTACTGTCCTCCAGCCCAGTACAGTCCTCCAGCCCAGTACAGGTTCTCCAGCCAGGTCCAGTTCTCCAGCCCAGTACAGTCCTCCAGCCCAGTCCAGTTCACCAGCCCAGTCCAGTTCTCCAGCCCAGTACAGGTTCTCCAGCCCAGTACAGTCATCCAGCCCAGTCCAGTTCTCCAGCCCAGTACTGTCCTCCAGCCCAGTGCAGACCAGTACAGTCCTCCAGCCCAGTACAGTCCTCCAGCCCCGTACAGTTCTCCAGCCCAGTACAGTCGACCACACCAGTACTGGTGCTCCAGCCCAGTACATTTCTTCAGCACAGTACATGCCCTCCAGACCAGTACAGGCATCCACACCAGTACAGACCTCCTGCCAATACAGTCCTCCAGCCCAGTACAGTCCCCCAGACCAGTTCATGTCTTCCAGGTCAGTACAGTCCTCCAGACTAGTACACGCCCTCCAGACCAGTCCAGCTCTCCAGCCCAGTACAGGCATCCACACCAGTACAGACCTCCTGCCAATACAGTCCTCCACACCAGGACAGTCCTCCAGATCAGTACAGATCCTCAAGACCAGTACAGGCCCTCCAGACCAATACAGTCCTCCAGCCCAGTAAAATCCACCAACCCACTACTGGTCCTCCAGACCAGTACAGGTGCTACAGCCCAGTACATTTCGTCAGTACAGTACAGGTCCTCCAGACAAGTACAGTCCTCCAGACCAGTACACATCTGCAGACCAGGATATTTCCTCCAGACCAGTATATTCCCTCCAGCCAAAATACTCCTCCACACCAGTACATATCCACAGGTCCTCCAGCCCAGTAGATTCCTCCAGCACAGTACACTCCTAAAGACAAGTACAGTCCTCCAGCACAGTACAGTTCATCCAGACCAGTACAGGTCCTCCAGCCAATACAGTCCTCCAGACCAGTACAGCTCCACAGTTCCTCCAGCCCAGTACAGTCCTCCAGACCAGTACAGGTCCTCCAGCCCAGTACAATCCTACAGACAAGTACAGTCCTCCAGCACAGTACAGTTCATCCAGAACAGTACAGGTCCTCCAGCCAATACAATCCTCCAGACCAGTACAGCTCCACAGTTCCTCCAGCCCAGTACAGACCTCCAGACCAGTACAGGTCCTCCAGCCCAGTACAATCCTACAGACAAGTACAGTCCTCCAGCCCTGAACAGTCCTACAGACCAGTACCGGTCCTCCAGCCAATAGAGTTCTCCAGACCAGTACAGTCTCACAGCCCAATACAGCTCCTCTAGCCCAGTACAGTCTCCAGACCAGTACAGTCCTACAGACCAGTACAGGTGCTACAGCCCAGTACATTTCTTCAGCACAGTACACGCCCAATAGTTTCCTATAGTGGCACAGTCTTGGACCAGAGGACACAGATAGAGTGGATGTGGAGAGGATGTTTCCTATGGTGGGGGAGTCTAGGACCAGAGGGCACAGATAGAGTGGATGTGGAGAGGATGTTTCCTATAGTGGGGGAGTCTAGGACCAGAGGACACAGATAGAGTGGATGTGGAGAGGATGTTTCCTATAGTGGGGGAGTCTAGGACCAGAGGACACAGACAGAGTGGATGTGGAGAGGATGTTTCCTACAGTGGTGGGGGGGGGGGGGACTAGGACCACAGATAGAGTGGATGTGGAGAGGATGTTTCCTACAGTAGGGGAGTCTACGAACAGAGGACACAGATAGAGTGGATATGGAGAGGATGTTTCCTACAGTGCGGGAATCTAGGACCAGATGGAACAGATAGAGTGGATGTGGGGAGGATGTTTCCTATCATGGGGGAGTCTAGGACCAGAGGACACAGATAGAGTGGATGTGGAGAGGATGTTTCCTATAGTGGGGGAGTCTAGGACCAGAGGACACAGACAGAGTGGATGTGGAGAGGATGTTTCCTACAGTGGTGGGGGGGGGGGGACTAGGACCACAGATAGAGTGGATGTGGAGAGGATGTTTCCTACAGTAGGGGAGTCTACGAACAGAGGACACAGATAGAGTGGATATGGAGAGGATGTTTCCTACAGTGCGGGAATCTAGGACCAGATGGAACAGATAGAGTGGATGTGGGGAGGATGTTTCCTATCATGGGGGAGTCTAGGACCAGAGGACACAGATAGAGTGGATGTGGAGAGGATGTTTCCTATAGTGGGGGAGTCTAGGACCAGAGGACACAGATAGAGTGGGTGTAGAGAGGATGTTTCCCATAGTGAGGGAGTCTAGGACCATAGGGCACAGATAGAGCAGATGTGGAGAGGATGTTTCCTATAATGGGGGAGTCTAGGA
Organism: Hypanus sabinus; assembly: GCF_030144855.1. Lineage (NCBI taxonomy): Eukaryota > Metazoa > Chordata > Chondrichthyes > Myliobatiformes > Dasyatidae > Hypanus > Hypanus sabinus. The sequence continues at coordinate 348,477 of NW_026779001.1, forward strand.
CCAGAGGACACAGATAGAGTGGATGTGGAGAGGATGTTTTCTATAATAGGGGAGTCTAGGACCAGAGGACACAGATAGAGTGGATGTGGAGAGGATGATTCAAATAGTGGGGGAGTCTAGGACCAGAGGACACAGATAGAGTGAATGTGGAGATGTGTCCTACAGTGGGGGAGTCTAGGACCAGAGGACACAGATAGAGTGGATGTGAAGAGGATGTTTCCTATAGTGGGGGAGTCTAGGACCAGAGGGCACAGATAGAGTGGATGTGAAGAGGATGTTTCCTATAGTGGGGGAGTCTAGGACCAGAGGATACAGATAGAGTGGATGTGGAGAGGATGTTTCCTATAATGGGGGAGACTAGGACCAGAGGACACAGACAGAGTGGATGTGGAGAGGATGTTTCCTATAATGGGGGAGTCTAGGACCAGAGGACACAGATATTTGGATGTGGAGAGGATGTTTCCTATAGTGGGGGAGTCTAGGACCAGAGAACACAGATAGAGTGGGTATGGAAAGGATGTTTCCTATAGTAGGGGAGTCTAGGACAAGAGGACACAGATAGAGTGGGTGTGGAGAGGATGTTTCCTATAGTGGGGGAGTCTAGGACCAGAGGAAACAGATAGCGTGGATGTGGAGAGGATGTTTCCTGTAGTGGGGGAGTCTAGGACCAGAGGGCACAGATAGAGTGGATGTGAAGAGGATGTTTCCTATAGTGGGGGAGTCTAGGACCAGAGGATACAGATAGAGTGGATGTGGAGAGGATGTTTCCTATAGTGGGGGAGTCTAGGAACAGAGGACACAGATAGAGTGGATATGGAGAGGATGTTTCCTACAGTGCGG